>NC_053024.1:134620844-134838369 GCF_003073215.2 Triticum urartu | reverse complement strand
CTAGCTGTTTTTTGTCAGATTTGTTGAGTCAGGCATCATGTCTTCTTATTCCTCCAATAACATGGAAGAGGATGCTTAGTTGATGAAGATCGAGCTGAAGAGAGAAGAGCATGCGGAAGCCGTTAGAGGAGATGAGAGCAAGGAGGTTATCGTAGATCAGCCTCTGGTCTTCGAACAAGCACTGCCAACTGAGGAGGGAGAGGACAATATCATTAAACCCTACCTTGTTCACCTTACTCCTACTGAGATTGAAGCCTTTTGCATCATTGAAATAGTTCACATACAGAATAAGTATCTCACTCGTGAAAATATTCTGCATCAAGAGCATATCATCCATCTCCGGAGCGTTATCGGTCGTCTGGAGGATCTCTTGACCCTTAAGGATAGAATCGCTTCATCACCACCATCATCATCTTCACCACCAAAGGAGGATTGAGTATCGGGTATGGGCACCCCCCTTGGCTTCCGCCAAGCTTGGGGGAGGTGCCCCGGTATCGTATCATCCCACTATCTTTTTGCCTTTATTTATTTTAGTTTGATCTTTTGCTTTAGATGAATAAAAGTTTAGTTTGACCCTTTCCTTTCGAGAGTTCCTTAGTGATCTATCCTTGTAATCGTGTGCAAAATATATAATAAAGTCTAGTTTGAGTTTTTGCTTTCTTTACTTTCATGTTGCAAATAAAAGTAAAAGAGAAAGGAAATAAATCAAAAAGATCATATACTAATCTTATGGTAGGTGATGACACCACATAAGGAAAAGTATAAGTAGGAAATTTTATTAGAGATTGACAAACATATCATTAGTCAATGGTGCAACTCATGAAAGAATTAATAAGGGAAGAGAAGATTCACATATAAATATACTATCCTAGAAATCTTTTGTGATTGTGAGCCCTCATCAAAATATTATATGACAAAATTGTTGACATTGGACAAGGAAGACAACTTAATGGTTTATGTTTGTTTATATTCACATAGAAGTCATATTGTCATGGATACTTTAACATGTGGTGCTTGCCCCTATCTTTGCTAGCCAAAAATTCCGCACTAAGTAGAGATACTACTTGTGCATCCAAAAACCCTTAAACCCAAATCTTATTTTCAAGTGTCCACCATACCTACCTAGGGATTGAGCAAGATCCCTCAAGTAAGTTGTCATCGGTGCAAAAAGACAATAAAAATTGCTTCCAAAAGTGTGAGATCATTTAGTGTAAGAGAAAATTGAGCGTTGCACGAACTTGTGATGGTGAAGAATAAAAGCGACAGACTGCATAATAAAGGTCGCTATCACAAGGGGCAATGCAACATGACGTTCTTTTGCACTAAGGGGCTGAGAATACAAACAAATAAGCGCATGGCAACCTATGCTTCCATCTGCGAAGGGCCTATCTTTTACTTTTATGTATTTAATTTTATGCAAAGAGTCAAAGTTTTCCTTCTATTACTTTCTTTTATTTTTCTCCTTTGGAAAGCAACATGTGGTGAGGAAAGATCTAAGCACATATGTCCAGTTGAATATAGATAGCATGAGTTATTATTGTTGACATCACCCTTGAGGTGAATACGTTGGGAGGCGAAACTATAAGCCCCTATCTTTCTATGTTTCTGGTTGAAACGTTTTGCTCATGTGTACGCGGTGAGTGTTAGTAATCATTGAAGACTATATGATGGTTGAGTATGTGGACTTGCCTAAAGGCTATGATACGTGACCCTTCCAGAAAAGATGATGAATTGTAGTTGCAAAGTTGATTGAGAACATAGTTTGTTGGTTTCTAATAGAGTTTTTGCTTTATACTTCAATAGTGTGATGAATTGTCACTTATTCATGATAAAAGTTCTTTGATAAAAGTTTTATGTTTAAGTTTATTGTTGTTATAATAATGAACATGATGCTTCTATGTCCATATTTTGTTTTTATCGTCACCTCTCTCTCTCTCTTTCTAAGCATGTGGACATGTTTTTCGTTTTCGGTTTTCGCTTGAGGACAAGCGAGGTCTAAGCTTGGGGGAGTTGATATGTCCATTTTGCATCATGTTTTCTTACTGTTATTTATGATGTTTTTATCCATAATAATGCTTTTTGTAGTAATTCTAATTCCTTCTCTCTCATAATATGCAAGGTACACACAAAGAGGGAGAATTTTGGCAGCTGGAAATCTGGACCTGGAAAAGCTACGTCTGGCCACCTATTCTGCACAACTCCAAACAAGATGAAACTTCACGGAGATTTTTTATCAAATATATGAATAATATTGGAGCAAATACCTACCTGAGGGGGCCCACCAAGTAGGCACAACCCACATGGGTGCGCCAGGGAGCCCAGGAGCGCCCTGGTGGGTTGTGCTCACCCAGGTCCACCTCCGGTGCCCATCTTTTGGTATAAAAGTCATTTTGACCTAGAAAAAACAAGGGGAGGACTTTCGGGGCGGAGCGCCGCCGTCTCAAGGCGGAACTTGGGCAGGAGCACTTTTCCCCTCTGGCGGAGCGATTCCGCCGGGGGAACTTCCCTCCTGGAAGGGGGAATCATCGTCATCATCATCACCAACAACTCTCCCGTCTTGGGGAGGGCAATCTTGTCGGATCACGGGTTCTGGCAGACCCTTAAGGTTCGAACACTGGGGTGCGTGCGGAGATTACGCCTTCTACCTCCCCGTCTCACAAAGATCTAAACTACTGAAAGAACTGCACAAGAGACACAAGGTTTATACTGGTTCGGGCCATCGTTGTGGTGTAATACCCTACTCCAGTGTGTGGTTGGTGGATTGCCTCCTGGGGCTGGTGATGATGAACAATACAAGGAAGAACAGCCTCGCGAGGGTCTGTTCTTGGCTGGGGCGATGAACTGCTAGGAGGAGTTCAGTCACCTCTCTCTCTCGCACTCACTCTCTCTGCTTTGCTCTCACTTGTCGACCGTTCCTTTGCTATGTGGGTGGCTGGTCCTATTTATAGAGGCCCTGGTCCTCTTCCCAAATATTTGAGCGGGAAGGGCGCCAACAATTGGCCAATTCGAAGGGGAACATCTAGTACACTTATCCTGACTAAAGTTGGTCTTTGCCTGCCAAAGGCTCTGTGGTGACGCCGTGCTGGGCTCCATGGTGACCCCCGTCTCGTAGTCCCCCTGGTCTTGGTCTCGTTGCACCGAAATGGCAACCTTTGCCTGATGCCCCGGTACTCCGCGGCCGCGCTTGCCCCCTTTGCACCAAAGAGGAAAGAAGGACGCTGCGCGCGCTGGCGCCCGCCTGGCACCCTCGATCGTCATGGCTTGCGTCATGGGCACCTCGCGAGGTACCCTGCCTTGATCTCTCCGCCTCCTCGCGAGCCAGCCTGAGGAGGCTGCGCCTGAGGATGCGCCGTGTCGTCCGCCCTGCGAGGCTTGGCCCCTCGCGAGGGTCTTGAGTCTTGTGTCGATGAAGATGGGCCACACTGGGCCCCCTTTGGGCCACGCCGCAGGCCGCAGGAAGGCAAGTCTGGGGACCCCCGTTCCCAGAACGCCAACAGTAGCCCCCGGGCCCAAGGCGCGCATGGACTTGGCCGTCCCGAGAGGCGAAAGGGCAAGGGCGAAGCGCCGCTGGCCCTAACAGCCTGCGGCCTTGGGCGCCGCGTGGCGGTTGATTGGACGCAGGTGCTTCAGCAACCGCGCAGGTTGATAAAGGAGCGGCATCTGTCCAGACTTTGCCTTTTGCTTTCTCTGGTTGCTGCTTAGATCCCCTTTCTTGCGCCTCCCCTTTCTTCCTCCAAATTCCCAGATCTACTCCGGCTGTGTGACCTAGGGAGCCATGGCGCCTCGTCAGTCTCCGGCTGAAGCTTGGTATTCCCCTGCTCTGGACTCGCCGAATGTGTCCAAGGCCGGCCTTGCCTGGCTGCGCCAGATGGCGACAGCGCAGGGCATCAACGGGACGAAGGTGTTCAAGGCCGGCTCCGCCACCCCGGAGGGCCGAGGGAGCACCTTTTATCCTCTCTTTGTAAGCTCCATTGCCACGGGCCTGGTGCCTCCCTTCTCCGAGTTTTTCTTCTCTGTCCTCCGCCATTACAACTTGCAGGCTCTGCATCTCCACCCCAACTCTGTCCTTCTCCTGGCGATCTTCGCTTATTACTGTGAGGCTCACGTAGGGGTGCATCCCTCAGTGGCCTTGCTGCACCACTACTTCTCCCTCTGGGTCACTCGCGGCTCTCCTTCCGCGTGCGCGGGCTTCGTTGCGTATGGCGGCACCATTGCCCTATCGAATCCCGGGAAGAGGATTGAGGGCTTCAGGAGCAAGTGGGTCTTGGTGGATGCCGGGCGCGTCCATCCTATGCTGATCTTTCCCGCGAAGCCGCCCGCGAGCTCCGGCGACTGGGGCCGAGTGGAGCTCACGGACCCTCGCGCAAAACTGGTGCTGGATAAGATGGACGCGGACTTGAGGCCGGCGAGCATGGCGGCGGCGAAGTTGACCGGTGCGTTGCTGCTGAGGGAGTTCTTGGAGCACCAGCTGGCTCCACTCCGGCAGTACTCTCCTCCAATGTGGAGGCCTCATCCGAGCCCCGCGGCTGTGGGCGAAGAGGATGTGACCGCGGTTCTCCAATCTCTGGTCGGGGGCGAGGTGGCAAGGTTGGAGGGCGCTCCCAAGCCCTTGTTCCTTCGCGACGACTGGGAGCAAGTGGTGAAGTCCATGCCCGTTTTTAACGGGGACGGGCTCGTGCCCGTGGCGGCTTCCGAAGGACCGATGGATGTGCCCTCCGGCGACTCCAGCAAGGAGGTGGACGAAGAGGAGCGGGAAGAGGGGCCCGACTCTGGGGCGACCGATGGAGAGTCGAGGGCTCCCCTCCCCCGGCGCAGGTCCCGTACTCTCCGCCTTTCGCTGACCGATGATGATGATGATGACGATGATGTGCTGGGTAGCGGGAGCTCGCCCTTGATCCCGAAGAGGGGCAGGACCGGGTCGATCCCCGCGGGTCCGTCCTGACTCCGGGGCGAACCGTGGACGCGCCTTCTGCTTCTGAGGTCAATCCCTCCAGCCGGCTCTCAGGCTTCAAGTATGGCCTGAGGCAGCTAGAGCTTTCTGGCGACGACCCGTAAGTGCTTGATCCTTGATCTTTTGTTTCTCGTTCCGCCGACGAGGCTTGATGATTGCTTCTCTTGAATAGGCTGGCGCCCGTGGTGAAGAAGCCGAAGGGAGCCCCCGAGGCCCCATCTGCGGCGACGCCTTCGCCTGCAGGGGAGGGAGATCGGGACGCGCGGGCCTCTCCTGCCCGCTCATCCTTGCGAGGCTTGGCTGAGCTGGCTGGGGCGAGCCCAGCCCCCGTGGCTCGAACGACTCCCGAGGTGCCCTCGTCTGGCGCCGCTGCTACGGCTGTGGAGGCGCAGCGGACTCCGCCTCAGGACACTGCGTCCTTGCCGCCGCTACTTTCTCCTCCCGTTCCACCGACCGTTGCTTCCCCAACTCCTCCTGTTGCCTTGGAGTGCACCGATGTTTCTCCGCCTTCTTCCTCCATCCTGGAGCGTGCCGCTGCTGAACTGGACCGGCTGCAGCAGGATCTTCTCGGCGCCGACCCTCGCCTGGTGGCCGGGCGCCTGGAACTGGCTTCGGGGTGGATTCGCTCTGATGCTTCGATTCGGGCGGCGTTGGTTCAAGCCTCGACGGCCTACGACGAGGAGAGGCGGGCCGTCCTTGAGATGAAGGCTACTCGTGACGCAGCCCTGGGGGAGGTGGTTGAAGTCTTCGATCGTTGCAAGGCGTTGGAGGACGAGCTGCAAGGCTTGCGAGGCCAACTTGCGGAGGAGGTCCGTCTTCGCCAAGAGCAGGAGAAGGGGGCGAAGGCGCGCGAGGCGGCACTCGAGGACCGGGAGGTCAAGCTCAAGAAGCGCCGTGACGACTTAGGCGCATTGAAGAAGGAGCTGGAGGTGACGAAGGCCGAGCTGGACGCCAAGGCCCGGGTCCTCGCCGAGGATCGCGTGGCCTTCGCGGACATGGAGAAAGATGCCCGCGCTTCACTGAAGACGCTTTACGAGAGCGGCCTGGACAGCCCGCTAGCCGGTGACGGGGATGGCCCTGCCAAGCTGCTTCCCTTCCTGGTTAAGGCCCTTAGGGATGTCGCCCTTGGCACCGGCCCCACGGCCGAGGCCGAGGCGCGCGTCCTGTCTTCTGCTGCGCTGACGCGGGTCTTTGCCCACATCTACCTTCGCGATCCCAACACCGACCTCGACGGCCTGCTGGAAGCGGTGAGCGGCGAGGGTGCTGCCGCCGCTGTCGAAGCCGTGAAGGGGCGCGCGGAGGCGCTGCTGGGGAAGTTCTGGGCCTTCAGCACCAGGCCAAAGCAAGGCGCTGCCGGCCCTGCTGCTCCACGAGGCGAAGCCACTCCACACAGCTTCACCGCCGACGAGTGACTCCGTTCCATCCCTGTTCTTCTTTCAATTCCTGCACACGCATCATGCCTCGGGGTGGCATTTAAACTTGCGTTTGGTGCTAAGACGACAGTATGGGTTGTAATATTTGCTTTTAAGTTCCTTGAATTTTATGCTTTTCTTCCCTACTTGCTTGTGTTCTATGCCGGCAGAGCCTGGCCCCGCGCGTGCCTCACCCAGCATTAGCCCCAACCGGAAACTAGGACGGGACCAAAGGAGTGAGGGGCTACGTGACAAGTTAGGCTCCTGAGTCGCGATGCTCAGGAGTCCCCCTTGGCGCACGAACAACAATTAGGGAGGCGTGATGTAGGTGTATCTTCCGTTCTACGTCTGCAGAGCCCGACTCCGCGCGTACCTCACCCAGCATAGCCTTTCGGAACTAAGGAGTGAGGGGCTACGGAGCTAGTTAGGCTCCTGAGTCGCGATGCTCAGGAGTCCCCCTTGACGCGCAAACAGCGGGTGATGAGGTGAAATGTAAGCGGGGCTACCGTCCTACGTCTGCAGAGCCCGGCCCCGCGCGTACCTCACCCAGCATAGCCTTTCGGAACTAAGGAGTGAGGGGCTACGGGACCAGTTAGGCCCCTGAGTCGCGATGCTCAGGGGTCCCCCTTGACGCTCAAACGGCCTTCATACCTTGGCTCCGCTCAGGGAGAGACGCGCGACGAACCAGGCCCGAGGGGCCTGGCTGGGCGGCGTACGTCTGGGCGTGACCCAGTCGTAGCCCCCATGCCTAGCCCCCTCGCGCGGCACTCCTGAGGGGAGGCATTGCGGTGAGGCCAGCCACTGAGCTCTGGGCTCCCTGAGGTTAATGCGGCCCGGAGGCCACCCTCAGTTGTTTATCACCAGCGCGGAGCATAGAGCTTCCGTATGTGTACGGGCATAGCCGCTCCTCGGCAGTGTCGTCAGCCAGCGCAGAGCATGGTGCTTCCACTGGTACGTGGGAGGGGGCTCCCCTCCGGGAGGAGCCCCCGGGGCGTGTACAGCCCCGCCCTGACACATGGCCGGCACGGTAGGGCTAGGTGAGGTGTATCTGGGCACCCGTGAGCGAGCGCGGGACTCACGAGGCCCTACCTCTAGGCGGGTTGTGCCTGGCACTGGGCCGTATCTTGAGATGTGTCCCTGCAAAATTTGGTTAGATGCCGGTACTCTACGTCCTCGGGTCCCGGCCCTCGAGCTTGTCTCAGCCGTCGCTGGTATGCCAGGTCGCGATGCCGTGGACAAGGCCAGAGGGTGAGGGCTAGAGAGCCAGTAAGAGCCCTGAGTCGCGATGCTCAGGCACCCCCCCTTTAACATGCAAGTGGTCAACATGGAGAAGAAGGGATGCCGCGGACAGGCATCAGGCAATCAAGCGTGATAGGCGAATGCATAGTTGGAAATAAACGCGAGGGAAATACACGCCGCTGGGCCTAGCCCGAGCGGCTTGGGGATGATGCAGCCTGAGGGGCGCCCCCAACAAGGCGAACTAACGACCGAAAAATAAAAGGGGATACATGCCGCAGGGACGGACCCACGTGGCCTGGGAGTGATGCAACCCTGGGAGGGCGCTCCCAGTTGGGAATGAAGCTTGAAAGATGTCACCTGAGGATGTCATCGGCGAAGTGGTGTTGGTGCAGCAGACTCGGTGGGCTGCGGAAGCCGATCCTCACGAGCCCCCAGGCCCCGGGGCCTCGGGAGGCTCCGGAGGCACTGGTGGCTCCTCGCGAGCTGTCTTCATCTCCACCAGGGCCGCGGAACGCCTGTCTTCCTGAGCCTCCATGATGCCCCTCATGAGGCGCTGGTGCGCCACAACCATGCTCGGCAGGCCGTAAGGCATGCGAACATAGCTGTGGGGTGGACCCCCGCAGCGCCCCACTTGCGAGGGCCAGAGACGCTCCGTTGTGGCGATCTGATTGAGCCCTGGTACATTGACGCAGACGCGCAGCCCACCATCCTCGCCTGGATGTGGAGCCACAGCTGGTGGACGACGGCAACCTCTCATGATCCTTGACTCCTGTAGTTCTTGAATGGCCTCATTAACGAACTCCTGCTGGTCTGACCTTCCTTGCCTGGCTCCTTCTCGAGGGAAACGTGCTTCGAAGCACGCCTCCACATGGTGCCCAAGTGCCTCCCTCGTGACCTTGGCTAGGTCGGTGGCCCTCCAGGTGAGAGCCCCCGAGCCCTACCTGAGGAGGGCGCCGGGCGCGCTTTCCTATGTGATGGAAGGGGGTTCCCCCTGGGCGGATGCGGGCCCTGAAGGGCCTGCCTCCTGAGGGGCTGAGCCTGACGACGTCTTCTTCTTCTTGGGGGTGGTCTCAGGAAGCCTCCTGCTTCCGCGATCTGGGTCTTCTAGCGACGCGGCCTGAAAGGCTCGCTCCAGGGAACACACTGCATCCTTCTCTTCACAGGGCACCGTGATGACGCCGCCACTTCCTGGCATCTTGAGGACGTTGTAGCCGTGGTGAGTCATGGCCATGAACTTGGCCAACGCTGGGTACCTGAGGATGGCGTTGTACGGCAGGTGGATGTGGGCGACGTCGAAGTCGATGAGCTCGGTGCGGTAGTTGCTGCGGGCCCCGAAGGTGACAGGGAGGCGGACCTGCCCGATCGGGACTGTGGAACCGTCGGTGACTCCGGAGAAAGGCTTGGTTGGCTGAAGCTGGTCGTAGGGCACTTGGTGATTGTTGAATGTTTCCACGGACAGGACGTTGAGCCCTGCCCCTCCATCGATGAGGGTCTTGGTGACCAGCACGTTGCTGATGACTGGGGAGCAAAGCATCGGGAGGACTCCGGCCGTGGCCGCGCACTTGAGCTGGTCTGCTGAGCTGAACGTGATGGCGCACGCCGACCACCTGAGGGGGCGCGTGCTTCGAGCTTGGGGAGAACTGCATTCACTTCGCGGGCAAACTGCTTGAAGATACGTTGAGAGGCTGGGGCTTGAGCTCCGCCCAGGATGTAGGCGATTGCGCGCGGCTCTTGGAAGCCCCCAGCCCCCTCGTCTTGATGGCGGTCTTCGTTCCTCCTTGGCTGAGGCGGTAGCGGAGGTAGGCCTGTGTTGCCATGAGGGCGATCCTCACGAGGCTGATCCCTCCAGTCCCCCTCGTGAGGCAGGTCCTCCCAGCGGTCCTCGCGAGGTTGGTCGCGCCACCCCTGGCGCGGGCCGCGATCTTCCCAGCGTCCTGGGTTTCTTCCTCCTCCTCGGCCGTAGCCCCGGTCAACACGATCAGGGCGACGGCCGATCCTTCCTTCTCGCACGGCGTGGAGTTCTTGGCATTCGCTGGTGTTGTGGGTGTGGAGGTCGTGGTACACACAGTACCGGCTGCCCCTGGAGGATTCGGGCAGATCCTTGCCCCGCTTGGTGTCTGGTTCTGCTGCGAGTACGGCAGCCCCCTTGCGCTTCACGTCCTTGGCCTTGGGCTTCTTCTCTTCTGGGTCCGCGGCAGGTAGCTCGTGGAGGGAGAGACGTCCCTCCTCAGCCCTGGCGCACTTGTTCGCCAAGTTGAACAGCTCCAGGGAGGTGCAGAGGTCTTCATGCATCGCCAGCTCCTCCTTCATCTTGACGTCGCGCATGCCATCGGAGAAGGCCGAGATGATGGCTTCCTCGGACACCTTGGGGATCTTGAGGCGCGCACTGTTGAAGCGATGGATGTACTTTTGCAGGGTCTCCCCAGGTTGTTGCTTGATGCGGCGCATGTCGCTCACGGCGGGTGGCCGGTCGCGAGTACCTTGGAAGTTGGCGATGAAGCGGGTGCGCATCTGGTCCCAGGAAGAGATCGTGCCTGGAGCCAGATTAAGGAGCCAGGTGCGAGCTCCTTCCTTGAGTGCCATGGGGAACCAGTTCGCCATGACCTTTTCATCCCCGCTGGCAGCCTCGATGCCCAGCTCATAGAGCTGGAGGAACTCTACGGGATCAGTTGTGCCGTCGTAGCGAGGAGGCAGGTCTGGCTTGAACTTGCCGGGCCACGCGACGCTGCGCAGCTCGATGGTGTAGGCGCGGCAGCCTGCGGTGGCTATGGGAGGCTTCAGTTGAGGGAGAGCTTGGCCTTGAGGGTCCCCACGCGCTGCAGCTAGGAGCAGAGCGGGGTCTTGGCGTGCCAGAGCTGGAGCAGGGTCGCGGCGTGCTGGAGCAGGGAGCACCCGGGCAGCTCCTTGCGGGCGAGGGACTTCTTGGCAGCTCCGTTCTTGCTGTGTTGGCACCTGGCGGAGCGGGTTCTGCCCAGGGGCCACGCGCCTTGGAGCCATGGCGTCTTCTTGGAGAGGAGGCGGCTGGTACGCCCCCGAAGCTTCATTGCCCGCGCGGGGCGGGGTGCGGCGCAGCGGAGCGGACGGCGCAGGAGAGCCCCCTGCGGCGCGGACGAGCTCGGCGACGCGGTCGAGCCACTCCTCGTAGACGTCGTCGACGGGGCGGTAGCGCAGGAGTTCGTTTGCCGCGATGAGCGCAGCTCGAGCCTCCAAGGGTGCGCGGAGCGCGCGGGACGAAGAGCTGGCTGGGGTGAGCGATGGAGTAGCGGTGCGGCCGTCTTGCCGCACGGATGGATGCTGAGACGACGCTTGCTGCTCACCCCCCGCCGGGCCGGTGGCGGCGTTGACGGCGGGCGACGGGGAACGACGAGGGCGTCCACCGACGGGCGCCGTCTGGGTGACGCGGGAAGCGATGGCGGCCCGGCGCTCGGCACGGGCCCGACGAGCGTCGGACATGGACGCGACGGTCGGAGGAGAACGGAGTGGTGGAAGACAGATTCCGGCGCACCCCTACCTGGCGCGCCAAATGTCGGATCACGGGTTCCGGCAGACCCTTAAGGTTCGAACACTGGGGTGCGTGCGGAGATTACGCCTTCTACCTCCCCGTCTCACAAAGATCTAAACTACTGAAAGAACTGCACAAGAGACACAAGGTTTATACTGGTTCGGGCCACCGTTGTGGTGTAATACCCTACTCCAGTGTGTGGTTGGTGGATTGCCTCCTGGGGCTGGTGATGATGAACAATACAAGGAAGAACAGCCTCGCGAGGGTCTGTTCTTGGCTGGGGCGATGAACTGCTAGGAGGAGTTCAGTCACCTCTCTCTCTCTCACTCTCTCTGCTTTGCTCTCACTTGTCGACCGTTCGTTTGCTATGTGGGTGGCTGGTCCTATTTATAGAGGCCCTGGTCCTCTTCCCAAATATTTGAGTGGGAAGGGCGCCAACAATTGGCCAATTCGAAGGGGAACATCTAGTACACTTATCCTGACTAAAGTTGGTCCTTGCCTGCCAAAGGCTCTGTGGTGACGCCGTGCTGGGCTCCATGGTGACCTCCGTCTCGTAGTCCCCCTGGTCTTGGTCTCGTTGCACCGAAATGGCAACCTTTGCCTGATGCCTCGGTACTCCGCGGCTGCGCTTGCCCCCTTTGCACCAAAGAGGAAAGAAGGACGTTGCGCGCGCTGGCGCCCGCCTGGCACCCTCGATCGTCATGGCTTGCGTCATGGGCACCTCGCGAGGTACCCTGCCTTGATCTCTCCGTCTCCTCGCGAGCCAGCCTGAGGAGGCTGCGCCTGAGGATGCGCCGTGTCGTCTGCCCCACGAGGCTTGGCCCCTCGCGAGGGTCTTGAGTCTTGTGTCGATGAAGATGGGCCGCACTGGGCCCCCTTTGAGCCATGCCGCAGGCCGCAGTCAGGCAAGTCTGGGGACCCCCGTTCCCAGAACGCCGACAAATCTCCATCAATATCTTCAACAACACCATCTCATCTCAGACACTAGTTCGTCTCTTGTGTTCAATCTTGTTACCGAAACTATAGATTAGTGCTTGTGGGTGACTAGTAGTGTTGATTACATCTTGTAGTTGATTACTATATGGTTTATTTGGTGGAATATTATTTGTTCAGATCCAATATGCTATTTAATACCCCTCTAATATTGAGCATAATTATCATTTATGAGTATTTACTTTTGTTCTTGAGGTCATGGGAGAAATCATGTTGCAAGTAATCATGTGAACTTGATATGTGTTCGATATTTTGATAGTATGTATGTTGTGATTCCCTTAGTGGTGTCATGTGAACATCGAATACATGACACTTAACCATATTTGGGCCTAAGGGAATGCATTGTGGAGTAGCAATTAGATGATGGTTTGTGATAGTAACAGAAGCTTAAACCCCAGTTTATGCGCTATTCCGTAAGTTTAATGCTATGGTTAGAATTTATTCTTAATACTTTTCTCGTAGTTGCGGATGCTTGCGGGAGGGTTAATCATAAGTAGGAGGTTTGTTCAAGTAAGAACAACACCTAAGCACCGGTCCACCCACATATCAAATTATCAAATTACTGAACACGAATTAAGCCAACATGATGAAGTGACTAGATGAAAATCCCGTGTACCCTCAAGAACGCTTTGCTGATCATAAGAGACTGTTTTCGCCTATCCTTTGCCTCAAAAGGATTGGGCTACCTTGTTGCACTTTTGTTACTACTATCGTTACTTGCTCGTTACAAATTATCTTGCTATCAAACTACTCTATTACTTACAATCTCAGCACTTGCAGACATCACCTTGCTGAAAACCACTTGTCATTTCCTTCTGCTCCTCGTTGGGTTCGACACTCTTACTTTTCGAAAATAGATACAATTGTTCCCCTATACTTGTGGGTCATCAGGGATGATGGCGCCCGATGCGCTAGATCCATCGCACCCGCTGCCATGGGTGCCTCCATTGCCGCAACTGCCACCACAGGTGCCACCATCTTTATTGCACCTGCCACCGCGAGAGGAGGATGCATCGGCTGCTACTTGCAGAATTGTCCTCACAATTGTGTGACATCTATGACAGGATCTTCCGCTCTACACTAAGTTCAATAATTAGGATGTGTTCTTGCATGGTGTTATTGTCACTGAGAATAGAGGATGAAAGTGCGTTATATCGACTAGAGGGGGGTGAATAGGCGATTTTTATGAAAGTCTTCAAAACATGGAAGTTTCGAAGACAAACGATAGAAATAAACCTATTACCATGCAGCGGAAGTTGGACTACACTAGATAAACCATAGTCATGTATTCAATGAAGTGAAAGGACAATGACTGATAGTAGCTAGGTAGTAAGGATCAGGCAGGAAGATATTAAGAAGCCAAACAGATCACACACTCACTCAGTGAAGACAAAAGATTGAGCAAACATACAATGACTTCACACAGAGTAACAGTAAGTAAAGAGAAGGGAAGGATGAAACCAGTGACTCGTTGAAGACAAAGATTTGTTGGACCAGTCCAGTTGCTGTGACAATTGTATGTCTGGTTAGGGCGGCTAGGTATTTAAACCAAAGGACACACAGTCCCGGACACCCAATCCTGAACACGCAGCTCAGGACACCCAGTCCTCACCGTATTCCCCTTGAGCTAAGGTCACACAGACCTCGCCCAATCACTCTGGTAAGTCTTCAAGGTAGACTCCCAAACCTTCACAGACTTCGTTCACCGGCAATCCACAATGTCTCTTGGATGCTCAGAACGCGAGGCCTAACCGGCTGGAGGATGCACAGTCCTCAAGTGTAATAAGTCTTCAGATCACTCAGACAAGAAGACTTAAGTGATGCCTAATTCTCTTTGGCTTTGGGTGGTTAGGGCTTTATCCTCGCAAGGAATTCTCTCTGAAAGGCTTCGAGGTGGGTCGTTCTCAAATGACAAAAGCCGTACTCTGAATCTAAGTAGCCAACCGTTTATGGTTGTAGGGGGTGGGCTATTTATAGCCACTAGGCAACCCGACCTGATTTGTCCGAAATGACCCTGGGTCACTAAGGAACTGACACGTGTTCCAACGGTCAGATTTCAAACTCACACGGCAACTTTACTTGGGCTACAAGTAAAGCTGACTTGTCCGACTCTGGACAAGATTCGCTCTCATAGTCTTCATTCGAAGACATAGGTTTTTGGTTAGGCATCACTTCAGTCATTCCGACTGGTTCTCTTGGACCCCACTTAACAGTACGGTGGTTCCTATGACTCAACACAAATGAAAAAGAACTATGAAAGATCTAAGTCTTCGAGCTCCATAGGCTTCATGTGGTGTCTTCTCTTGTCATAGTCTTCAATGTGAATATCTTCATATACCACCATTGACTTCAATGTCTTCATACATTTTTAGGGGTCATCTCTGGTAGGAAAACCGAATCAATGAGGGACTTCTACTTGTGTTATCCTGCAATTCTCACAAACACATTAGTCCCTCAACTAGGTTTGTCGTCAATACTCCAAAACCAACTAGGGGTGGCACTAGATGCACTTACAATCTCCCCCTTTTTGGTGATTGATGACAAACTAGTTGAAGTTTTCAACGGGGAATATAATCTGTGAAATTTTAAAGGATAAGGAATTGTCTTCATAAGTTGCAAGGGCTCCCCCTGAAGATGTGCATATAAGTAATTTGCTTTTGGAATGCAAATGCACATGGCAGGTTGTACTTGTGGAGATCCACTTCAACTTATGATGACAATCCAGTATGCATGTGAAAGTATATGAAGATAATGACATGCATAATGAAAAATGGACGTCTGCAGAATGATCTAAGTGCGGAATTTATCGTCGCACATGCGGAATTTATCATCGCAAAACAAGTTGGCAAATAAGTAGCAGATGACCATCGAGTTTAAGTGTTACAACTCAAAGAACCAAATGTAGCAAAACAAGAGTTGTAAGCACGAAGCAAAATATAAAGCACCCGCCCATATGGACCCGCTTGAAGACTATCAACCTCATATGCTTCTCCCCCTTTTGTCAGTGAGGACCAAAAAGGTTTGAAGACATAGATCATCTACTCGTTCCCATGAGGAGTAGGTGAAGTAGCAGGGTCTTCGGTGGTGTTTGGCGGTGCAGAAGAGCTTGGAGCAGATTTGAAGTGTGCTGAAGGAGGTGGCGGTGAAGTAGCATCATCTTCATCCTCGATAACTCTGGCAGTCACTGTTGCAGCAGAGGAAGAGAACTCATAGTCTTCAAGGGATGGTGTTCCTCGCAGCACAGCCCTTCTAGGAGGTGTGGAGTCAAACTTGAATCGCTTAGTGAAGCCATCCTCTTGAAGATCAGCTTCAGAACACATCATCGTTAGCCCTTTCCATGTGCGGCGACAGGTTTCATGGTTAACGAAAGGCTTTTCATGTGTGGCAAGATTTAGAATGCGATTAACATCCACCAAGAGGCTTTTCATCTGACGCTTCAGCCAGTCATGATGCCTATCCTGTTTTTGATGAAGGGCCACAAGAAGCTCTCGGTCATTGAGAACACGAGTGCGCTTCTTGGATCTTGGAGCAGTTGTACTAGTAGTTGCTTCAGTGGAAGCAGGGTGTGGTGCACATGTAGTGCCAGCCAAAGGATACACCCGAGTGACTGCTTCAACGCCTTCAATGTTCTGCGTGAAACTCTGATGCTCTGCATTCTAAAGACTTAGAGGTTCCTTGGCAGGCTCAGGATAGATGGCTTCAATTGAGATATCCACATCAGGCAGAAAAATGCGATGATTGCGAGCTGATGGCTGATATAAGATATCGGAGTGAAGTTTGATTAGCCGCATTACCCATGGGGCGTAGAACTTCAAGCCAAACAGATCAGTGCCTGATGCAGCAGGTTGGCGAATGAATAAATCCTATGCATTGAAGCATTTTCCATGAAGAATACAGAAGACCAATGTCTTCATTGCACCCTCAAGCTTGGCATGTGGAGAGTGCCCTTTGATGGGCCAGAGAGTCCGCCTGAGAATGTGATAGATGGTTCTTGGCAGATACTCAAGGTCTTCAACGAAGAACTCCGAGGGATAAGCAGCATCTTGGGGCAATGGCTTCATCATGCTGAGCATCTAACTCATATTAGGTTCAGGCTTCTTGAAGATGCTCTCAATAGCTTCAATATGCAGCTGACAGCCATGCTCGAAGAGATCGACAGGAGTGGGCAAGCCAGTGAGCTCAACAATGTCAAAGGCTTTTGCTTCGTGATGAACATTTCCAGTCATCCACTCCAGGACCCAAGTCTCGGATCTCTGCTATCCCCTCGAATGTGAAGTGTGGCATAGAATTGGAGGGGCAGCTCTTCATTCCAATGCTCTTGGTCAGTAACGAACGGCAGCAGTCCAACTTCCTTGAAGCAATCCAAAGCTTCTTCCAGACAGGGAAGACCAGCTATAGCTTCAATGTCAAGGCGCTTGTGTGGGAAGATGCGACCTTGGTTGTAGAGAATGCATGAGTAATAGCTTCGCTGAGGATAGCTCCAGAACCGATCAGATGATATCCTGTCCCTTGAGTAGGGGTTCCTGGAGCTTTTGAAGAATGTGTTGTCTGCTCTGAAGCCATTGATGTTGAAGGAGCCAGGTGCTGATGCAGGACCTGGGAACCTTGGCATTCTTGGGATTGGCTTCTGGACCTGAGGCCTGTGCTCAACATGATAGTCGAACTGAGGACCGGCAGCAGACTCAGGAACAGAAGTGTCAGGATCAGTGGCTTCACTGTCTTCTGATGCTTTTGGTGGGGAGGGCTCCACATTAGCTTCATTGGTGGTTGTGGCAGCCTCAAGATTTTCATCCTCCACTTGACGAGCTGGAGGATCGGTCACAAGCACGTTCTCCTCGAGAACTGCTTCTTGATGGGACAGGGGGTTGGGAACTTGTGGAGCTTCTTCTTCCGCGGCTGATGCAGCCGGAATGTCTTCAGCAGAGACTTGAGGCCTTGGACCTTTGCGAAGCCTGCATAACGCAGGCGACGCATGTGCAGATCGAGTTGGCTGGGCCTCATTGTCTTCTTCCTCTTGTGGGCGATCCGCCCATGAAGCATCCTAAGCGATTGGCGTCAGAGGACGACCAATGCTGATGAGTTCACTGTTCTCGAACTGAGGAAGGACTGCACCATCTTCTACATTGTCATGTTGACCAATGTCTTCAGCAGTGATGGGATCAGCTGCTGGAATGTCTTCAGCTTCATGAGCCTCTGTGAAAGCAGGCACATGGATGGTCAGTTGGCGTTCTTGTGGATTGGCGTCGGGGTGAACCATGGAAATGGGTTCAACAACCAAGGGCTCTGTGGGAGCAGCCCTATCTTTCTTGGTCTTTCTCTTTTTCTTAGAGGGGGCAGTAGGAGAGGCTTCAGGATATTTCCTTTTCCTCACTTCAGCCTCAGCAGTCCTCGTCTTCTTGAGCTCTGAAGCTGTTGACCGGCTTTTTGGCTTCGAGCCAGTCATTCTTGTGGGGAAGACAATCGGAACTGCTTCCTGCCTTGGTGCATTGGGTTCAGCCGTAACAGGCTTCTTCTTCTTCTTTGCGGCCATCCCGGGGTCGATGCCAGGACGCCCAAGTGCCTTGCGCTTCTCAGCCTCATTGTAGGCTTGCACACATCGGTCAGCCAGAGTCTTCATGCGCTCACGCGAACCCTGAGCTTCTGCACGTTTCTTCAGAAAGGCTTCCTTGAGCTCATGCATCATGATCTTGAAGTTCTTCACATCTTGCACGCTGAGCTTGGCCATATACTTCTTGAACTGAGCCTTTTCATAGTCAATCTTCTGCTTCAGTTCAACAACGCGCTGGGCGATGGCTAGTTCTGAAGCAATGGCGCCATGGAAGGCGACACTAAGGCCAATGGATAGTTGCAGATCATCAAAGCTGATGTTTGGCGTGTCAAACCATTCATCAATGAAGTTGTGAATGATTGTGACATCAAAGAGCGGCAGGTCATTGAAAATTTCTGCTTCTTCCTTGCTCTTGATGAGTGCTCAAGAGCGTCATCTGCGAGATCTTCGTCACTTGACAGATCAATGTCATCATTGCGCAGAATGACAGCAGCTGTGAGCTCTTGGCCGGTGTGTGGCAGAGGCATCTTGCTCTTCTGGGGCTTGGAGACGCATGACAAGTCTTCAGACTGCACACTGTCTTCAGGAGGTGCAGTTGCTAGTGGCCTTGCCCGTGAGATTTTTGGTGAAGGGCCGGCTTTGAAGCCTTGGGCTTCTTCAACTTCTTTGGCGTTGGCGCTGCAGGTGCTTCATCTGATTCAGCGTCAGCAACAGGCTCGTTCACAACTGTCTCTTGAACCAAGATATGGGTGATGAGACCTGCCAGATTGTAGAAAGGACCGACGACATTGGGTTCTGCATCGCGTGTGCCGTCAGCTCTTGGAGCAGAAGGACCAGGGTTGAAGTCTAACCCAAAAGACTTCTTGTTCTGCTTTGCTAAGTTCTTGGCAAATTGGAAGTTGCGCTTGAACAGATTGTCATCACGACACCAGAGTAGTGACGATGGGTGTGCATCTGCAGGCTGTGGCCCACGGACCATGCAGGGATAGAAGCATTGCTCAATGGCTTCTTCTCTGGACCTGGGTTGAAGATTCTTGTACAGGATATCTCCCCACGGTCTCTTGCTGGCATTTTTCTCAGCATATTCCTGGGTCACAAACCGGTATTTGAACCACTGTTCTGCCCAATATCTTCGAATCCATTGGATTCGGGTCTTGCGCTGATTATAATCCTCTTCAGGATCTGTTTTGTACAGCTCTGAGAGGTCATCAGGCAAATCTCTTGATGTTCCCCCACGACGCTGTCTGCCACCCTTCCTTACTGACTTCTCTGCAGCCATGAACTTCAAACTGAAAGGCTTCAAAACGTTCAAAGGCTTCAAAGGTTTTCTCTTGCTGGACAAATAGGAACTGGCTTCGGGAGAATTTATATGATGCTGTAAGAATTTTGCAAATGAATGCAGACTATGAGAACCAAGGGATTCTCCCACAGACATGTACCTGTGACAGCATTAAGGTGCGAGGGAAGGGGAAGAGGTCATATGCATTCTCAGAAGATTTTGAAGATAAATCAGTTTAGAAGACATTGACCTCATCGTGCGAAGACATTCACTCATAGATAAGGAGTTGGTTCCAGATTTGTACGAATCCAGAGATCAGTACAAGTGAGGAATCTAACTACTTGTGAGCATAAGTGAATATACTAGGCATGTTTTGAGATGCAGTAGGAAAGAGATCTAACTTGTGTGAATAGAAACTTCTTATGGTAGAAAGTGACAAAATCATAGGATCAAAAGGGGCCGTAAAAAGAAGTTTTATTTACCACACTGGGAACTACTAGACGGAGTGGAAGAGAAGGCCGAGCAGTTTGATCTTCCGTGCCCTAACTTGGCGACGGAGGACACCTACGGCGACGGCGGAGAGGACGATGTCCGCGGTCGGCGTGAAGACGGCGTCGGAGAGGTTGCGGCAGTGAAGCGCTTTGTCGCCGGCGTCGTCGAGGGCTAGCGGTGGCGCTAGGGTTCGTGCGAGAGTGCAAGAAGAGATAATGACCGCTGTGAAGGGTGTATTTATAGGTACAGGGGCGCCACTGCGTTATTACACAGGTGCCCCTGGCGATTCATATCTGAGGAACACGTGGCCATCATGCAGTTTGCTCCACGTCCCACGCATGCCTGGATTGTCGGGTGGTCGTTCCTACTTCTCCGGGTTTCATGTGGAGGAATGAGCATTGAAAACGGACTTAATGTTTGTCTCTGTATCTTCAGCTGACAAGGACGCAGAGAAGACATTCGACAGTTTCAATAGAATGCATATGACTTGGAGAGATAGAGTTTGAGATAGAAAGCACAGAGAGGTTAGGGTCCGATCACATTCACTTAGATCAAAAGATTCAACAGGAAGACATAGCTATAAGTGAATGCTGTAGAGGACAGAACACTAGTATATATATATATAATCAACATAGTGAAGATAATCATGAAAACGTGTTGAGATTGAAACCAGACCAAATGTGAAGACATAGCAAGGTAACGCCTTGAGTGAAACACTTCAAATAGAACATTTGGTGGTGGCGTTACCCACCGTATAGGAAGTATTAGACCAAGACAGGGCGCACAATTATCGTGGCGCTCCGAAGTCAAATTCCACTTTAATGTATTCACACTTAGAATGTATATCTTCATTAATTGAAGATATACTTTACTTCGTGTGTTGCACATCTAAGTCATCAATATGCATAAGGGTTAGGATGTGTGCCTGATCACAGGACATTTGAGGATTCCAGGATATTTAGCTCACACCGTAACTTGCAAAATCTCTTCTCATCCAAGGGCTTGGTGAAGATATCTGCCAATTGCTCTTCAGTGTTGACGTGTATGATATCAATATCTTCCTTCACAACATGATCTCTGAGAAAGTGATGACGAATTTCAATGTGCTTTGTCTTCGAGTGCTGAACAGGGTTGTTGGCAATCTTGATGGCGCTTTCGTTGTCGCAGTAGAGTGGCACTTGCTTCAGATGAATGCCATAGCCCTTGAGGGTTTGCTTCATCCACAGAAGCTGAGCGCAGCAAGATCCAGCAGCAATATATTCAGATTCAGCAGTGGAGAGAGATACACAGTTCTGCTTCTTTGAAGACCAACAAACAAGTGATCGTCCCAGAAAATGACATGTGCCTGATGTAGACTTGCGATCCACCTTGTCACCAGCATAATCAGCATCCGAGAATCCAACCAGATCAAACTCTGAGCCCTTTGGATACCATAATCCTAGAGTTGGGGTGTGAGCCAAATATCGAAGAATTCGCTTCACAGCTAAGTGATGCGACTCCTTTGGTGCCGCTTGAAATCGAGCACACATGCAAACACTAAGCATAATATCTGGCCTAGATGCACATAGATAAAGCAAGGAACCAATCATGGAGCGGTATACCTTTTGATCGAACTCTTTACCATTGTCGTCAGGACCCAGATGATGCTTGGCTGGAATTGGCGTCGTGAACCCTTTGCAGTCTTGCATACCGAACTTCTTAAGGCAATCTTTGAGATACTTCTCTTGAGATATGAAGATGCCGTTGCGTTGCTCTTGCATCATGTATCCAAACTCTTCACTGTACTTCTGATTGGTGCAGCCGAAGATAATGTCATCCACATATATTTGGCACACAAATAGTTCACCATCATATGTCTTCGTGAAGAGAGTGGGGTCTAGGGAAACAGGTATGAAGCCTTTGCTCTTGAGGAAGTATTTGAGTGTGTCATACCAGGCCCGAGGGGCTTGTTCGAGGCCATACAGTGCCTTGTTGAGCTTGTATACCATATCAGGATGTTTTGGATCTTCAAAGCCAGGTGGTTGTGCAACATACACTTCTTCTTCAATCTTGCCATTGAGAAAGGCGCTCTTCACGTCCATTTGATAAAGAAGTATGTTATGATGATTTGCATAGGCCAGCAGTATGCGTATGGCTTCAAGTCTAGCTACAGGAGCAAATGTTTCATCGAAGTCAATGCCTTCCACTTGAGTATATTCTTGAGCAACTAGACGAGCTTTGTTTCTGACAACTTGAACATGCTCATCTTGCTTGTTGCGGCATATCCATTTTGTGCCTATTATGTTGTGCTTCCGAGGATCGAGACGCTTAACCAGTTCCCATACATTGTTCAGCTCAAACTGTTGAGGCTCTTCTTGCATAGCTTGAATCCATTCAGGTTCCATGAAGGCTTCTTCCACTTTCTTGGGTTCTGTTATTGAGACGAATGCGAAATGCCCACAGAAATTTGCCGGCTGAGTTACCCTAGATCGAGTGAGCGGACCAGGTGCATTGATGCTGTCAATTATTCTCTCAATCTGCACTTCATTGGCAACAAGGATGTACAGGGCGAAGACTTTGCTCTTGCTGATCATTGTCATTGTTGGAGGGATTGCCTTCAGGTTGAGCATTGTCTTCAGGTTGATCTGGTGCGGAGATGATGAGTTCCTCTTCAGGATGAGCTTCAGAAGGTATGATTTCTCCAGTTCCCATTTGCTTGATTGATTCACTGGATGGAACTTCATCTAGCACATTTGGCAGGTGCTCTCTTTGTGAACCGTTAGTCTCATCGAACCGCACATCCACTGTTTCAACCACTTTATAATGAAAGAGGTTGAAGACTCTGTAGGAGTGCAAATCCTTTCCATATCCAAGCATAAAACCCTCATGTGCTTTTGGGGCAAACTTTGAAGTGTGATGTGGGTCCTTGATCCAGCACCTTGCACCAAATACTCTGAAGTAACTGACATTTGGCTTCTTGCCAGTGAGGAGATCATACGATGTCTTGTTCAGAAGCTTGTGAAGATAAACACGATTGATTGTGTGGCATGCAGTATCAATGGCTTCAGGCCAGAATTTTCTTGGAGTCTTGTATTCATCTAGCATTGTTCTGGCCATCTCAATGAGTGTTCTGTTCTTGCGTTCGACGACGCCATTCTGCTGTGGCGTGTACGGGGCTGAGAATTCATGTGTGATGCCCAAGGTATCAAGATATGTATCAAGGCCAGTGTTCTTGAATTCAGTGCCATTGTCAATTCTGATGTGCTTTATCTTGGCACCATAGTTGTTCATTGCTCGATTGGCGAAGCGTCTGAAGACATCCTGCACTTCAGTCTTGTAAAGGATTATATGCACCCAAGTGTATCTAGAATAATCATCAACAATGACAAAGCCATAGAGACAAGCAGTAGTAGTAAGAGTTGAGTAATGAGTGGGACCGAAAAGATCCATGTGAAGCAGCTCGAAGGGTCGAGTAGTAGTCATGATTGTCTTCGAGGGATGTTTGGCCCTCGTCATCTTTCCTGCTTCACAGGCACCGCATAAGTGATTTTTCTTGAACTTGACGCCCTCGATGCCTATGACATGCTTCTCCTTTGCAAGGGTGTGGAGGTTCCTCATGCCAGCATGCCCAAGCCTTCGATGCCAGAGCCAGCATTCTGAAGCTTTTGCTAGAAGACATACGGCAAGCTGTGGTCCTGCTGAGAAATCTACCATGTACAGATCATCTTTCCGATACCCTTCAAACACTAGAGACTTGTCAGATTCCATTAGAACAAGGCAGCGATATTTTCCAAATATTACGATCATGTTTAAATCGCAAAGCATTGAGACAGACATTAAGTTGAAGCCAAGGGATTCAACAAGTATGACTTTATCCATGTGTTGATCCCTTGAGATTGCAACTCTACCTAGACCCAATACCTTACTTTTACCAGTGTCAGCAAATGTGATGTGGCTCTTGTCGGATGGACGTAAGGTTGAGTCCATAAGAAGGCTTCTTTTGCCAGTCATGTGATTTGTACACCCACTGTCAATAATCCATTCTGAAGACGCTGGTGTCGTACCCTACAGTGCAGTTAGGGGATAGGCTTCACGAAGCGAATTGTGAAGCAAAAACATTTGACGAGCCAGTGGGTTATGAAAACTTAGATCCAGATTAGGACTAATAGGGAGAGTGGCATGCGATTCAGGAACGAAGTACATAGTAATGCCATTCGGGCATTTGATCTTGCGCCCTACAAGATGTTTAAGGTCCCCAGCAATAGCGTCAGACGATTTTGGTTTTCTGCTGGAGACCTTTCCCTGCAAAAGAGAGTTAAGCTTTCTTAGCCACCCACATCTTCAAGGGTGGCTTAGAAGCAATAAGTCTAAGTGCAGCATATGAGAACTTTGGCTTTGGAGCCCTAGCAAAAAGTCTCGCAGGTGGACAATAATACTAATAAGAATAAGCAGAATAGTTTTTGGTCTTATGAACATGGCGGTTCGATGAACCGCGCTCATATTCATAGGCCTGAGTATGGTTTTCCTGCAAAACATTTGCATTAGTGCGACTCGGATGAGTCCTCTGTCTGTATGAAACCTTTGGGCCATATGAAGCCTGTGGTCTGGGGTTTGTCTTCTTCATCTGTGGTGTCATGATGACATTCACAGGAAGATTTTCCAAACACTTTTTGGGCACCCAGATCTTCTTCATAGGCGGTCCATTCCTGCAGTTAGTACCAATGTACCTGGCAAACACTTCACCATTCTGATTCTTAAATAGTTTATAGTTTGCATCAAAGGATTCATCAATTATAATGGGGTTAGCACAAGTGAAGCCAGGTAGATTGGATGGATCAGCTGAAGGTTCCTTTGCAGCAACCCATGTGGTTTTGGGGTACTGCTCAGGCTTCCAGTAAGAGCCATCAGCATTCATTTTCCTTACGAACCCAACACCCTCTTTCCTAGGGTTTCGGTTCAGTATCTTCTTTTTAAGGACATCACATAGTGTCTGATGCCCTTTAAGACTTTTGTACATCCCTGTTTCAAGCAGTGTCTTCAATCTACCATTCTCATCAGCAATAGCAGTGGTATCCTCAGCAGAGGGGTTAGTTACCACATCAATAGTTGAAGATATTACAACAGTAGCAGCAGTAGAACATTCAGCAACAGAAGCAGCATTATCATGCTCAATGCATTTAAGACATGGTGGTTCAAATCCTTCCTGAGCAGAACTGATCTGTTCGGCGCGAAGTGACTCGTTTTCCTTTTGAAGATCTTCATGAGCCGCTCTCAATTTCTCAAGATCTTGCTTCCTTTGAAGATAATCATAGGAAAGCTTTTCATGAGTTGTTGAGAGCGTTTCATGACGACTTTCAAGTTCCTCATACTTAACGTGAAGATTTTTTATGTCTTCAATTAAGGATTCAGATCGAGTCATTTCAGCACCCAACAGATCATCGCTTCTGTCTAACAGTTTTTGAATATGTTCCATAGCTTTCTGTTGTTCAGTTGCAATTTTAGCAAGTGTTTTGTAGCTGGGTTTTGAACCACAATCAGAGTCATCGTCACTAGATGTTTGATAGTGAGTAGTGCGTGTGTTTACCTTGGCACCGTGTGCCATGAAGCAGTAGGTAGGAGCAGAGTCGTCCTTGTCATTTGCATCGGCGTCGGTGGTGAAGTCATTGTCTTCAGTGTTGAAGATGGACTTGGCAACGTATGTTGTAGCCAGACTTGCCACGCCAGAATCAGACTCCTCCTCAGACTCCACCTCCGCCTCCTCAGAAGCAGACTCCTCCTCTGAATCCATTTCCTTGCCAACAAACGCACGTGCCTTGCCAGATGAACTCTTCTTGTGTGATGAAGACTTTGAGGAAGACTTGGATGAGGACTTTGAGAATTTCTTCTTCTTCTTGTCGTCAGAGTCATATTCCTTGCTCTTCTTCTTCTTTTTGTTCTCATTGTCCCACTGCGGACACTCAGAGATGAAGTGGCCAGTTTTCTTGCACTTGTGACATGTTTTCTTCTTGTAGTCATGAGCAGAAGCTTCATCATTCCTTGAGCTCGATCGTGAAGACTTTCTGAAGCCTTTCTTCTTGGTGAATCTTTGGAACTTCTTTACAAGCATAGCAAGTTCCTTTCCAATGTCTTCAGGATCGTCAAAACTGCTGTCAGATTCTTCTTCAGATGAGGAGATAGCTTTTGCCTTCAGGGCACGAGTTCGCCCATAGTTTGGACCGTAGATATCTCTTTTCTCAGACAGCTGAAACTCATGTGTGTTGAGCCTCTCAAGTATGTCGGACGGATCGAGTGTCTTGAAATCAAGCCATTCTTGAATCATCAGGTCTAGGGTGTCAAACGAACTGTCAAGTGATCTCAGTAGTGTCTTGACGACTTCATGCTTGGTGATCTCAGTGGCGCCGAGGGCTTGAAGCTCATTTGTGATGTCCGTGAGTCGGTCAAATGTGAGCTGGACATTCTCATTGTCTTTTCGCTTGAAGCGGTTGAAGAGGTTGCGAAGAACGCTGATTCTCTGATCTCTCTGGGTTGAGACGCCTTCGTTGACCTTGGAGAGCCAGTCCCAGACCAGCTTAGATGTTTCCAAAGCGCTCACACGGCCATACTGTCCTTTGGTCAGATGACCACAGATAATGTTCTTGGCAGTAGAGTCCAGTTGAACGAACTTCTTGACATCAGCAGCAGTGACACCTTCTCCAGCCTTGGGAACGCCGTTCTTGACGACATACCATAGGTCAACGTCAATGGCTTCAAGATGCATGCGCATCTTATTCTTCCAGTAGGGATATTCAGTTCCATCAAAGACGGGGCACGCAGCGGAGACTTTAATTATCCCTACAGTCGACATAGCTAAAACTCCAGGTGGTTAAACCGAATCACACAGAACAAGGGAGCACCTTGCTCTGATACCAATTGAAAGTGCGTTATATCGACTAGAGGGGGGTGAATAGGCGATTTTTATGAAAGTCTTCAAAACATGGAAGTTTCAAAGACAAACGATAGAAATAAACCTATTACCATGCAGCGGAAGTTGGACTACACTAGATAAACCATAGTCATGTATTCAATGAAGTGAAAGGACAATGACTGATAGTAGCTAGGTAGTAAGGATCAGGCAGGAAGATATTAAGAAGCCAAACAGATCACACAGTCACTTAGTGAAGACAGAAGATTGAGCAAATATACAATGACTTCACACAGAGTAACAGTAAGTAAAGAGAAGGGAAGGATGAAACCAGTGACTCATTGAAGACAAAGATTTGTTGGACCAGTTCCAGTTGCTGTGACAACTGTACGTCTGGTTAGGGCGGCTAGGTATTTAAACCAAAGGACACACAGTCCCGGACACCCAGTCCTGAACACGCAGCTCAAGACACCCAGTCCTCACCGTATTCCCCTTGAGCTAAGGTCACACAGACCTTGCCCAATCACTCTGGTAAGTCTTCAAGGTAGACTCCCAAACCTTCACATACTTCGTTCACCGGCAATCCACAATGTCTCTTGGATGCTCAGAACACGACGCCTAACCGGCTGGAGGATGCACAGTCCTCAAGTGTAATAAGTCTTCAGATCACTCGGACAAGAAGACTTAAGTGATGCCTAATTCTCTTTGGCTCTGGGTGGTTAGGGATTTATCCTCACAAGGAATTCTCTCTGAAAGGCTTCGAGGTGGGTTGCTCTCAAACGACAAAAGCCGTACTCTGAATCTAAGCAGCCAACCGTTTATGGTTGTAGGGGGTGGGCTATTTATAGCCACTAGGCAACCCGACCTGATTTGTCCAAAATGACCCTGGGTCACTATGGAACTGACACGTGTTCCAACGGTCAGATTTCAAACTCACACGTCAACTTTACTTGGGCTACAAGTAAATCTGACTTGTCCGACTCTGGACAAGATTCGCTCTCATAGTCTTCATTCGAAGACATAGGTTTTTGGTTAGGCATCACTTCAGTCATTCCGACTGGTTCTCTTGGACCCCACTTAACAGGACGGTGGTTCCTATGACTCAACACAAATGAAAAAGAACTACGAAAGATCTAAGTCTTCGAGCTCCATAGGCTTCATGTGGTGTCTTCTCTTGTCATAGTCTTCAATGTGAATATCTTCATATACCACCATTGACTTCAATGTCTTCATACATTTTTAGGGGTCATCTCTGGTAGGAAAACCAAATCAATGAGGGACTTCTACCTGTGTTATCCTGCAATTCTCACAAACACATTAGTCCCTCAACTAGGTTTGTCGTCAATACTCTAAAACCAACTAGGGGTGGCACTAGATGCACTTACAGAGGAGATGGGAGGGCAGAAGGCGGGGAGGAGGAGCTACATGGAGGCCATCCGAGCATCCCACCTAGGGAATACAAGTGGCCACGCCATTAATGGCCGTTTGGTTAGCGGTCACATCACATCACTAACTGGTGATTAATCAAAATTTGGAGGTCGTGTATGAGTCACATGCCGCTTCAAATTCGGCCTTGGCGCGAAGATCAAGATGCTAAAACTTCACTTCCACACTTATGGTTGGATATGGAACATATTGGCTCCGTAGCCTCCTAATATGGAGGTTTGAAGGCTATGGAGGCTACAAGCTCCATAAATACTGGTGATCAAGATTGTTGGGAAACGTAGCATGCAATTTCAAAAAAATTCCTACGATCACGCAATATCTATCTAGGAGATGCATAGCAACGAGAGGGGGCGAGTGTGTCCATGTACCCTCGTAGACCGAAAGCGGAAGCGTTACATTAATGCGGTTGATGTAGTCGAGCATCTTCTTGATTCAACCGATCAAGTACCGAACGTACGGCACCTCCGAGTTCTGCACACGTTCAGCTCGATGACGTCCCTCGAACTCTTGATCCAGAAAAGTGTCGAGGGAGTGTTTCTTCAGCACGACGGCGTGGTGACGGTGATGGTGAAGTGATCCGCGCAGGGCTTCGCCTAAGCACTACGACAATATGACCGGAGGAGTAAACGATGGAGGGGGCGTGTAACGCCCTCGATGCGGCTATATCTCCCACGTGTCGAAGCACGACTTAGAGGCATAACCACATTGAAAGCAATGTCGCAAGTGAGGTAATCTTCACACAACCCATGTAATACATAAGGGGAAAAGATACATAGTTGGCTTACAATCGCCACTTCACACAATTACATGAATAAAGCATTACAACATCCAAATACAATCAAGGTCCGACTACGGAACCAAAATAAAAGAAGAACCCCAAATGCGAAAAGGTCCCCGATCGACCCCAACTGGGCTCCACTACTGATCAACTAGAACGAAACAACACAAAGGACAAGATCTTCAACGAGCTCCTCCTGAGCTTGGTTGCGTCATCTGCACATCCTCATCGGCACCTGCAAGCTGGTTTTGGAAGTATCTGTGAGCCACGGGGACTCAGCAATCTCGCACCCTCGCGATCAAGACTATTTAAGCTTATGGGTAAGGTAAAAGTATGAGGTGGAGCTGCAGCAAGCGAATAGCATATATGGTGGCTAACATACGCAAATGAGAGCGAGAAGAGAAGGAAAAGCACGGTCGATCAAAGTATGATCAAGAAGTGATCCTATAGCAACCTATGAAAAGCATAACTCCAACACTGTGTTCACTTCCCGGACTCCGCCGGAAACAGACCATCACGGTTACACACGCGGTTGATGCATTTTAAATAAGGTCAACTTAAGGTTTTCTACAACCGGACGTTAACAAATTCCCATATGCCCATAACCGCGGGCACGGCTTTCGAAAGT
Source organism: Triticum urartu (assembly GCF_003073215.2). Classification (NCBI taxonomy): domain Eukaryota; kingdom Viridiplantae; phylum Streptophyta; class Magnoliopsida; order Poales; family Poaceae; genus Triticum; species Triticum urartu. The sequence continues at coordinate 134,809,221 of NC_053024.1, read as the reverse complement.
TCAAATCCCTGCAGGGGTGTCCCAACTTAGCCCATCACAAGCTCTCACGGTCAACGAAGGAATAGACCTCCTCCCGAGACATTCTGATCAGACTCGGTATCCCGGTTCTACAAGACATTTCGACAGGGTAAAACTAAACCAGCAACACCGCCCGAATGTGCCGACAAATCCCGATAGGAGCTGCACATATCTCTTTCTCAGGGCACACCGGATTGTCTAAACTTCCGGTAGGCTAGCCCAGAGTTGCCCCTGGTGGCCACCGGCGGCTGACAAGTTGGACCAACACTCGGAGGAGCACTGGCCCAGGGGGGTAAAATAATGATGACCCTCAGGAGCGCGACTCCCAAGGGAAAAGAAAAGGCCAGGTGGCAAATGGTAAAACCAATGTTGGGCATTGCTGGAGGAGTTTTACTGAAGGCGAACTTTCAAGGGGTTCCCATAATAGCCCAACCGCGTAAGGAACGCAAAAATCCGGGAACTTAACACCGATATAATGGAAACTAGGGCGGCAAGAGTGGAACAAAACACCAGGCATAAGGCCGAGCCTTCCACCCTTTACCAAGTATATATATGCATTAATTAAATAAGATATATTGTGATATCCCAACAAGTAAACATGTTCCAACAAGGAACAACATCTCCATGTTCCAACAAGGAACAAACTTCAATCTTCACCTGCAACTAACAACGCTATAAGAGGGGCTGAGCAAAGCGGTAACATAGCCAAACAACGGTTTGCTAGGACAAGGTGGGTTAGAGGCTTGGTTCAACAATATAGGAGGCATGATAAGCAAGTGGTAGGTATCCCAGCATAGGCATAGCAAAAGAGCGAGCAACTAAGCAAGCAAAGATAGAAGTGATTTCGAGGGTATGGTCATCTTGCCTGAAATCCCGCAAGGAAGAAGAACGAGTCCATGAAGAAGACAAACGGACATAGACGAACGGGTCCTCACAAACGCGACATTACCGGAACCAACCCGAAGAAGCAAACACCGGAAAAGAAGCACACAACATAGTAAACAACCAACACATGAACATGGTATGATATGCGGGATGCGGTATGCGATGCATATGCATGATTTGCAAAGGAAATATGGAACCTGGCCTCAACATGGAAATCCAAGAGTGCCACTGGAAAGATGAGGTGATTTCGGTTGAAATCGATATAAAGATCACCGGAATCGGAGTTACGGTTTGGAAATGGCAAGCAAAACAAATATGGCACCGGTCTGCGATAAACAGCAAGTAGCCATCTAAATGCAACAAGTTAAATATGCTACAGCACTCAAACATGGCAACAAAATACATGGCAGGGATCCACTCAAGATGCTTAACAAAAGTCTAGCACTGAGCTACGACCAATTCATCCATTAACAGGTTCAAACAAGCATGGCAAAAATGCAATTGGTAAACAGATCTCAAACTTAGTGAAATTAACACTTGTCTGGAATTTCAGATCAGGTAGCACACTTTGGAGCATGAAAACTAGATGTTACAGGAACCTAACATGGCAACGCAAGGCATGACATGGAGCTACTCAAAGAGCTTAACAAAAGTCCCTTAGTGACCTTGAGCCAAAAGGGATCAGAAAATACAATTGCAAGCATGTGAACATGGCAAAAACATAATCAGGTTACAGACTTAGTGGAAACTGGAGCATGCTGAAACAGATATCAAGTAGACATGTTTACGAGCTCGATGCACTCACTACGGAGCAAGTCATGACAATCTAAGCATACACCCATCAAGAATACACGAAATACAACTAGACATGGCAAGAACAATAAGATAGCATGCCTGGATCAACTACAACACCCTCGGCAAAATCGCTAACAAGAAGACAATCTGCCCAGATTCACGAAATGACAAAAGTAGAGCTCGATTGACTCAAGCTAGGGTGCTCCATAATTTCAAACAAAGACACGTATGGATGGAGACTACAAGATTAACAAAATATCCTTACTGATCATCCTCAAAAGAGGCACGGATCACTAGGAAACAACATGAACATATGGCATATTGAGATAAACAGTCCAAGGACTTAGTGGAAATGCTAAGTCCTTGAAATCAGCATTAATGAATGCACCACTTTGCAAGCTTGTGCTAGTCACCACACACATCACAAAAATACATGGGTTGCACCTCTGGATATATGGCAAAACATATAACAAAACACATGTAGAGCTCATGGGCATATCATGCACACAATAATCATGGCAAAAATGACAACTATCTAATTGGAGCAGCAGATCTGACAATTATCTCAAATAGCATTCTTCCAACAGCATTTCGGGCATCAAGATGAACTCAAATGAAAATGATGCAATGAGATGAAATGATGTACTCTCTGAGACGAACATTTTGATATGCTACACGCGCAAAACGGAGTTATGGATGCAAAGTTACGATGCGATGAACATGAGCATTTGAAACGTGGGAAACTCGAGGACTTAGTAGAAATTAGACCTCAGCGAAAAGTCAACGCGGGATCGAGCGGAGCGGGACGGCGCGGTGCGGGATGGATCCGGCCGTTTGGTTGGAGGGATGGGTGGATCTCGTCCATCTTCACCAGATCCGGGTCAACCCCGACACCGGTGAGCTCTAGGCTCCGGTGATCGCCGGAGAGGACGGAGGAAGACACGAGGCGGCGCGAGGAGGTCGGGGCCAGCCGAGTGGCGTGGTCGCCGGCGAGAGGCGGCGGCGAGGGAGCTCGGTGGCGGCGCCGAAGCGAGGCGGACGGCGGCCGGGGCGCAAGGTGCGGCGAGCGGCGGACGGTGGCGCGGGCGTCGGCGAGACACTCTGCGGCGGCGCGGTGGCAGCGGAGAACCGGCGGGCGGCGGCGCGAATCGAGGAGCCGGGCGGCGGGGTGACTCGGGCGCGTGGCGGCGGCGATTCGGGCCCCGCGGGCCGGATCTGGGCCGCGCGGGCCCGCGGCGGCGGAGGAAAGAGGAGGCCAGGTGGCGCATGGGGATTGGCCTGGAGCGGCGGCCGGGCGACGTGGCGAGCTTCGATAGGCCGGAGTGAGGTGGCGGCGACGGCGGACATGTCCAGCCGCTGGTGGGAATTTTGTCCGGCGGCGCGAGGAGCGGGACTAGGGTTTGATCTACGCGAGATTTTTGGAGGGAGGCACATATATATAGGTAGAGGGAGCTAGGAGAGTCCAAATGAGGTGCGGTTTTCGGCCACGTGATCGTGATCGAACGCTCTAGATGATAGAAGGGGTTTAGGTGGGTTTTGGGCCAAATTGGAGGGGTGTTGGGCTGCAACAAACACGAGGCCTTTTCGGTCCCTCGGTTAACCGTTGGAGCATCAAATGAACGCTCTAAATGAAGTCCAAACCGGTAGTAAACCAAGGCCTCTTGGCAAGTCTTGGTCCAATCCGGAAATGTTTAATCTCCAAACGAAAGAAAGGTAGAAATGACCACCGGAGGAGAACGGAGCGCCGGATTGCAAAACGGACAATGGGGAAAATGCTCGGATGCATGAGACGAACACGTATGCAAATGAAATGCACATGATGACATGATATGCAATGCATGACATGCAAGCAATGACAACACAACAACAGCGAATAACAGGAAGACACTTGGCACATCGGTCTCGGGGCGTTACAGGGCGCCACGCACGGCTTGGAACAATTGATGTGTGTTAGAGGCACCCCCTATCCCCGTATATAAAGGAGGGAGAGGGGAGGAGGCCAGCCCTAGGGCACCCCAAGTGGGAGGAGTCCCACTTGGGTTCCTAGTCCAATTCGGCCCCCTTCCTTTTATCGGAGGGGGAAAGGGGGGAGGAGAGGGAGAAGGAGAAGGAAAGGGGGTGCCGCCCCCTACCCTAGTACAATTCGGACTCCTCCCTTGGGGGGCACCCCTTGTGGGCTGGCCTGCCTCCCTCCTATGGCCCATATCTTCCCCTGGGGGTTTGGTAACCCTCCGGTACTCCGATATGTACCCGATACATGATGAAACACTTCCGGCGTCCGAATACTATCGTCCAACATATCAATCTTTACCTCTCGACCATTTTGAGACTCCTCGTCATGTCCGTGATCTCATACGGGACTCCAAACAACACTCGGTCAGCAAATCACATAACTCATAATACAAATCATCATCGAACGTTAAGCGTGCGGAACTTACGGGTTCGAGAACTATGTAGACATGAACGAGACACATATCTGGTCAATAACCAACAGCGGAACCTGGATGCTCATATTGGTGCCAACATATTCTATGAAGATCTTTATTGGTCAAACTGTAATGACAACATACGTCATTCCCTTTGTCATCGGTATGTTACTTGCCCAAGATTCGATCACCGGTATCTTCATACCTAGTTCAATCTCGTTACCGGCAAGTCTCTTTACTCGTTTCGTAATGCATCATCCCGTAACTAACACATTAGTCACATTGCTTGCAAGGCTTATCATGACGTGCATTACCGAGAGGGCCCAGAGACACCTCTTCGATACTCGGAGTGACAAATACTAATCTCGATCTATGCCAACCCAACAAACACCTTCAGTGATACCTGTAGAGCATCTTTATAATCACCCAGTTACGCTGTGATGTTTGATAGCACACAAGGTATTCCTTCGGTATTCGGGAGTTGCATAATCTCATAGTCAAAGGAATATGTATAAGTCATGAAGAAAGCAATAGCAATAAAACTTAATGATCATTATGCTAAGCTAACTTATGGGTCTTGTCCATCACATCATTCTCCTAATGATGTGATCTCGTTTATCAAATGACAACACATGTCTATGGTTAGGAAACTTAACCATCTTTGATTAACGAGCTAGTCTAGTAGAGGCATACTATAGACAATGTGTTTTGTCTATGTATCCATACATGTATCAAGTTTCCGATTAATACAATTCTAGCATGAATAATAAACATTTATCATGATATAAGGAAATATAAATAACAACTTTATTATTGCCTCTAGGGCATATTTCCTTCAGTCTCCCACTTGCACTAGAGTCAATAGTCTAGATTACATTGTAATGATTCCAACACCCGTGGAGTGCTGGTGCTGATCATGTTTTGCTCGTGGAAGAGGCTTAGTCAACGGGTCTGCCACATTCAGATCCGTTTGTATTTTGCAAATCTCCATGTCTCCCTCCTTGACTTGATCACGTAGGAGTTGAAGCGTCTCTTTATGTGTATGGTTCTCTTGTGAAATCTGGATTCCTTCGCCAAGGCAATTGCTCCAGTATTGTCAGAAAATATTTTCATTGGACCTGATGCACTAGGTATTACACCTAGATCGGATATGAACTCCTTCATCTAGACTCCTTCATTCACTGCTTCCGAAGCAGCTATGTACTCCACTTCACACGTAGATCCCGCCACGACGCTTTGCTTGGAACTGCACCAACTGACACCTCCACCATTCAATATGAATATGTATCCGGTTTGTGACTTAGAGTCATCCGGATCAGTATCAAAGCTAGCATCAATGTAACCATTTATGACGAGCTCTTTGTCACCTCCATAAACAATAAACATATCCTTAGTCCTTTTCAGGTATTTTAGGATGTTCTTGACCGCTGTCTAGTGATCCACTCCTGGATTACTTTGGTACCTCCCTGCTAGACTTATAGCAAGGCACACATCAGGTCTGGTACACAACATTGCATACATGATAGAACCGATGGCTGAGGCATAGGGAATGACTTTCATTTTCTCTCTATCTTCTGCAGTGGTCGAGCATTGAGTCTGACTCAACTTCACACCTTGTAACATAGGCAAGAATCCTTTCGTTGACTGATCCATTTTGAACTTCTTCAAAACTTTATCAAGGTATGTGCTTTGTGGAAGTCCAATTAAGCGTCTTGATCTATCTCTATAGATCTTGATGCCCAATATGTAAGCAGCTTCACCGAGGTCTTTCATTGAAAAACTCTTATTCAAGTATCCTTTTATGATATCCAGAAATTCTATATCATTTCCAATCAACAATATGTCATCCACATATAATACTAGAAATGCTACAGATCTCTCACTCACTTTCTTGTAAATACAGGCTTCTCCAAAAGTCTATATAAAACCATATGCTTTGATCACTTCATCAAAGCGTATATTCCAACTCCGAGATGCTTGCACCAGTCCATAAATGGATCGCTGGAGCTTACACACTTTGTTAGCACCTTTACGATCGAAAAAACCTTCTGGTTGCATGATATACAACTCTTCTTTAAGAAATGCACTTCTGATGTCCATTTGCTAGATTTCATAATCATAAAATGCGGCAATTGCTAACATGATTTGGCAGACTTAAGCATCGCTACGGGTGAGAATGTCTCATCATAGTCAACTCCTTGAACTTGTCGAAAACCTTTCGCAACAAGTCAAGCTTTGTAGAAAGTAATATTACCATCAGCGTCAGACTTCTTCTTGAAGATTCATTTATTCTCTATGGCTTGCCGATCATCGGGCAAGTCAACCAAAGTCCACACTTTGTTCTCATACATGGATCCCATCTCAGATTTCATGGCCTTAAGCCATTTCACGGAATTCGGGCTCATCATCGCTTCCTCATAGTTCATAGGTTCATCATGGTCTAGTAACATGACTTCCAAAACATGATTACCATACCACTCTAGTGCGGAACATACTCTGGTTGACCTACGAGGTTCGGTAGTAACTTGATCTGAAGTTTCATGATCATCATCATTAGCTTCCTCACTAATTGGTGTAGGCATCACAGGAAATGTTTTCTGTGATGAACTACTTTCCAATTCGAGTGAAGGTACAATTACATCATCAAGTTCTACTTTCCTCCCACTCATTTCTTTTGAGAGAAACTCCTTCTCTAGAAAGGATCCATTCTTAGCAACAAATATCTTGCCTTCGTATCTGTGATAGAAGGTGTACCCAACAGTTTCTTTTGGGTATCGTATGAAGACGCACTTCTCCGATTTGGGTTCAAACTTATCAGCCTGAAGTGTTTTCACATAAGCACCGCAACCCCAAACTTTAAGAAACGACAGCTTAGGTGTCTTGCCAAACCACAGTTCATACGGTGTCGTCTCAACAGATTTAGATGGTATCGTATTTAACGTGAATGCAACTGTCTCTAATACATAACCCCAAAATGATAGTGGTAAATCGGTAAGAGACATTGCAGATTGCACCATATCTAATAAAGTGCGATTACGATGTTCGGACACACCATTATGCTGTGGTATTCCAGGTGGCGTGAGTTATGAAACTATTCCACATTATTTTAAATGAAGACCAAATTCATAACTCAAATATTCGCCTCTGCGATCAGATCGTAGAAACATCATTTTCTTGTTACGATGATTTTCCACTTCTCTCTAATTCTTTGAACTTTTCAAATGTTTCAGACTTGTGTTTCATTAAGTAGATATACCCATATCTGCTCAAATCATCTGTGAAGGTTAGAAAATAACGATACCCGCCGCGAGCCTCAACACTCATCGGACCGCATACATCATTATGTATTATTTCCAATAAGTCAGTGGCTCGCTCCATTGTTCCGGAGAATGGAGTCTTAGTCATCTTGCCCGTGAGGAATGGTTCGCAAGCATGAAATGATTCATAATCAAGTGATTCCAAAAGTCCATCCGCATGAAGATTCTTGATGCGCTTTACACCAATATGACCTAAATGGTAGTGCCACAAATATGTTGCACTATCATTATCAACTTTGCATCTTTTGGCATCAATATTATGAATATGTGTATCACCACGATCGAGATTCAATAAAAATATTCCACTCTTCAAGGGTGCATGACCATAAAGATATTACTCATATAAATAGAACAACCATTATTCTTTGATTTAAATGAATAACCGTCTCGCATCAAACAAGATCCAGATATAATGTTCATGCTCAACGCTGGCACCAAATAACAATTATTCAAGTCCAAAACTAATCCCGAAGGTAGATGTAGAGGTAGTGTGCCGACGGCGATCACATCGACCTTGGAACCATTCCTGACGCGCATCGTCACCTCGTCCTTAGCCAATCGTGGTTTAATCCATAGCCCCTGTTTTGAGTTGCAAATATGAGCAACATAATCAATATCAAATACCCAGGCGCTACTACGAGCATTAGTAAGGTACACATCAATAACATGTATATCAAATATACCTTTCTTCACTTTGCCATCCTTCTTATCCGCCAAATACTTGGGGCAGTTCCGCTTCCAGTGACCAGTCTCTTTGCAGTAGAAGCACTCAGTTTTAGGCTTGGGTCCGGACTTGGGCTTCTTCCCGGGAGTGAAAACTTGCTTGACATTCTTCTTGAAGTTTCCCCTCTTTCCCATTCCCTTTTTCTTAAAACTAGTGGTCTTGTTAACCATCAGCACTTGATGTTCTTTCTTGATTTCTACCTCCACAAGTTTGAGCATAGCGAAGAGCTCAGGAATTGTCTTATCCATCCGTTGCATATTATAGTTCATCACTACGCCTTTGTAGCTTGGTGGCAGTGATTGAAGAACTCTGTCAATGACATTCAAAACGTCTTTGAAGTCCTGATTCTAAGCCGTAAAGTATGGCACACTGAACTATAGAGTAGTCATCAGACCGCGTCTTCCGGACATTCAAAGCGTCTACATTAGCGGGAGGGGGCTTTATACCTAGCGGTGCATCAAGGACATAATTCTTCTGTGCAGCAATGAGGATAATCCTCAAGTTACGGACCTAGTCTGTGTAGTTGCTACCATCATCTTTCAACTTAGCTTTCTCTAGGAACGCATTAAAATTCAAGGGAACGGTAGCACGGGACATTGATCTACAACATAGATATGAAAAAACTATCAGGACTAAGTTCATGATAAATTAAGTTCAATTAATCATATTACTTAAGAACTCCCACTAAGATAGACATCCCTCGAGTCATTTAAATGATAACGTGATCCATATCAACTAAACCATGTCCGATCATCACGTGAGATGGAGTAGTTTTCAATGGTGAACATCTCTATGTTGATCATGTCTACTATATGATTCACGTTCGACCTTTCGGTCTCTAGTGTTCCGAGGCCATTTCTATACATGCTAGGCTCGTCAAGTTTAACCCGAGTATTCCGCACGTGCAAAACTGTCTTGCACCCGTTGTATGTGAACGTAAAGCTTATCACACCCGATCATCATGTGGTGTCTCGGCACGACAAACTGTCGCAACGGTGCATACTCAGGAGAACACTTATACCTTGAAATTTTAGTGAGGGATCATCTTATAATGCTACCACCATACTAAGCAAAATAAGATGCATAAAAGATAAACATCACATGCAATGAAAACATGTGACATGATATGGCCATCATCATCTTGTGCCTTTGATCTCCATCTCCAAAGCACCGTCATGTTTTCCATCGTCACCGACTTGACACCTTGATCTCCATCGTAGCATCGTTGTCGTCTCGCCAACTATTGCTTATACAACTATCGCTAACGCATAGTGATAAAGTAAAGCAATTACATGGCGATTGCATTTCAGACAATAAAGCGAAAACCATAAGGCTCCTGCTAGTTGCCGATAACTTCTACAAAACATGATCATCTCATACAATAACTTATATTACATCCTGTCTTGACCATATCACATCACAACATGCTTTGCAAAAACAAGTTAGACGTCATCTACTTTGTTGTTCCAAGTTTTACGTGGCTACTACGGGCTTCTAGTAAGAACCGTTCTTACCTACGCATTAAAACCACAATGATGTTTCGTCAAGTTTGCTGTTTTAACCTTCAACAAGGACCGGCCATAGTCAAATTCGATTCAACTAAAGTTCGAGAAACAGACACCCGCCAGCCACCTTTATGAAAACAAGTTGCATGTCTGTCGATGGAACCGGTCTCATGAACGTGGTCATGTAAGGTTGGTCCAAGCCGCTTCATCCAACAATACCGCCGAATCAAAATAAGACGTTGGTGTTAAGCAGTTTGACTATGATCGCCCACAACTCTTTGTGTCCTACTCGTGCATATCATCTACGCGTAGACCTGGCTCGGATGCCGCTGTTGGGAAACATAGCATGCAATTTCAGAAAATTTCCTATGATCATGCAAGATCTATCTAGGAGATTCATAGCAACGAGAGGGGGAGAGTGTGTCCACGTACCCTCATAGACTGAAATTGGGAGCGTTAGTTTAACGCGGCTGATGTAGTCGAACGTCTTCTTGATTCAACCGATCAAGTACCGAACATACGGCACCTCCGAGTTCTGCACACGTTCAGCTCGATGACGTCCCTCGAACTCTTGATCCAGCAAAGTGTCGAGGGAGAGTTTCGTCAGCACGACAGCATGATGATGGTGATGGTGAAGTGATCCATGCAGGGCTTCGCCTAAGCACTACGACAATATGACCGGAGGAGTAAACGGTGGAGGGGGGCGCCGCACACGGCTTGGAACAATTGATGTGTGTTAAAGGCGCCCCCTGCCCCCGTATATAAAGGAGGGAGAGCGGAGGAGGCCGGCCCTAGGGAGCCCCAAGTGGGAGGAGTCCCACTTGTGCTCCTAGTCCAATTCGCCCCTTCCTTTTATCGGAGGGGGGGAAAGGGGGAAGGAGAGGAAGAAGAAGAAGAAGGAAAGGGGGGCGCCGCCCCCTCCCCTAGTCCAATTCGAACTCCTCCCTTGGGGGGCACCCCTTGTGGGCCAGGCTCCCTCCCTCCTATGGCCCATATGGCCCATATCTTCCCCCGGGGGGTTGCAGTACCCCCCGGTACTCCGATACGTACTCGATACATTCTGAAACACTTCCGGCGTCCGAATACTATCGTCCAATATATCAATCTTGACCTCTCAACCATTTCGAGACTCCTCGTCATTCCGTGATCTCATCCGTGACTCCGAACAACATTCGGTCACCAAATCACCTAACTCATAATACAAATCGTCATCGAACGTTAAGCGTGCGGACCCTACGGGTTCGAGAACTATGTAGACATGGCCGAGACACATCTCCGGACAATAACCAAAAGCGGAACCTGGATGCTCATATTGGTTCCTACATATTCTACGAAGACCTTTATCGGTCAAACCGTAATGACAACATACGTCATTCCCTTTGTCATCCGTATGTTACATGCCCGAGATTCGATCATCAGTATCTTCATACCTAGTTCAATCTCGTTACCGGCATGTCTTTTTACTCGTTCTGTAATTTATCATCTCGTAACTAACTCATTAGTCACATTGCTTGCAAGGCTTATCATGATGTGCATTACCGAGAGGGCCCAAAGATACCTCTCCGATACTCGGAGTGACAAATCCTAATCTCGATCTATACGAACCCAACAAACACCTTCGGAGATACCTGTAGAGCATCTTTATAATCACCCAGTTACGTTGTGACGTTTGATAGCACACAAGGTATTCCTCCGGTATTCGGGAGTTGTATAAGCTCATAGTCAAAGGAATATGTATAAGTCATGAAGAAAGCAATAGCAATAAAACTCAACGATCATTATGCTAAGCTAACGGATGGGTCTTGTCCATCACATCATTCTCCTAATGATGTGATCCCGTTCATCAAATGACAACACATGTCTATGGTTAGGAAATATAAATAACAACTTTATTATTGCCTCTAGAGCATATTTCCTTCAAAGATTTGTATGAAGACTCTGCTAGAGTGTCATTTTGCGTTAACACATCATATTGACATTTATTATGGCGATTGAGCCATATGAAGACTCTGGTAGAGTTGCTCTTATAACCTAGAAATGACATGACAGTTCATATCACATTAACTGGCTATATTATTATTATTATTATTATTATTATTATTATTATTATTATTATTGCGAAAAGCATCATATCTATTATGAAAGTTCACTGAAGTACAACACATCTCAAACATAATAAAAATTAAATCGAGATTCTAAGACCACTGAACGACCACTACTACCGCCAGAACAAGCGCCAACGCGCCGCTATCGCCGCTCCCCTACCAGAACTGGCTTGACCTTATCGATGACAGCTAGAAAGTCTTCATGCACGTTCCCCTATGGATCAGGATCCTGGAGCCGCAGTCATCGTCGTTAAACCCTTGCATAGATCTGAAGCACCTGCCATCAAATATTGCCACATGACGAGAAACACTAACTTCACCGCCTCAAGAAGACGACAGGAATCTAAGCCGTAGCTCCATTGACTATGTCTAGATGGACAAACTCAAGGAGAATCGGAACTCGGAAGAAAAATCAAAGAAGCACCGCCATCCTTCCGACGCCACCTTTGAGGACTACAAAATCATAACCTTAACTACTAACCGGAGCGGAGGCACCGAGATTTCACTACCGTCACCGGCAGCCAGAGCGGCTGGCAGAGGGGAGGCGAATCCATAGACTCACCCGTAAATCTCGAAGGGGAGAGCTTGCGCTAGCTGCATAGGGCCAGGGAGAAAACCAACTGGCTATATTATTAGCCATGCTCTACTACAGTCTAGAATTCGAGATACCTCTCCATCCATCCCTTGCAAGAAAAGAAGAGAGGAACCCCAGCCTGGGTCCATATAATAAGCAGCATCCCTCCTTGTGAAACGGAACAGGTTGCACTTGCAACTTTGCAAAGACCAAAGTACAAAGCGCTAATTAAAAACTGGGGATAAGTTAAGCACATGCATCGGGAAAGGGAGCCCTCTCCCTCGGAATTTGTAGGCGCCACATCTGAAGGCAATTTTTAAGTGCGTCCAATGGTGGCTTAAAGTGCTTAAGATAATGGGGTTTCGAGGTTGCAGACACGAGGTGCAGGACACCCACATGCACACTCTGTGAGTTCCAACCCCTCCTTGCTCCTTGCCAACTTTAGGGTTTGGGCTTCTAACAAAAAGAAATTAGGGTTAGGGTTCCACACCATGACAGATTGACAGGGGCCGCAGCAATGTAAGACTCTCTCTCTCTCTCCTTTGACTAGTCGCAGTGGTAAAGATCTGCCATTGACATCATCCAAGGGCCGGAGATGAACAGCAGCGACAGTAGATCGCTGCGTGCAGAAGCATGGCGCACGAATGGGAAGGAGGGCCAATGTGGATGGTTTTCAGGTTCGATGCTCTGTATCGATGGAGGCATTGGACATCACGAGGCATTTGCAGTGTTGTGCAGTTGTTTTCCTTAAATACAAGGCTTCAATTCCAAATATACCAGTTCGTTTGTTCTTCTTGAAGAAGCTCATCAATTCAGAGCCATTGGAAATTGTCATGACGTTCTCACTCATGGACTTTGCCCAGCAGATAACTTGCTAGTAGCACACTAGGTAACTATTGCCAGAAAAAGCAAACCTGGAACCTACCGTACGTCATTAAAAACATTTATCAAGATATCATAAAATTACTGATCAAGACAATCTTTCAAAATTGCATGACCAGTGCACCACAGTAGAGACCCAGTGAAGCACATGTATGTATGTTATGTGAACAATAAAAAGCACCAGTAGAGACTCAGTGGTTGCCAATTAATCTACTTATTGGTGAATCCATATTGAAGTGAAAACGAAAAATAATACAGTACCAGTTTGCCATTTAGCAAGAGTGCGTGACAATCACAATTGCAAAACACGATGAAGAACCACATAGGGGTACATTGGCTGCAAATTAACACTCAACAACACACAGGAGCCACACACATCGCACTAGATTCGTAAGCAACAATCAGTACTACATCTACATGCGCTGGCAGTACCGTTGCATTTGCAAAATATGCCTGGCTCCAACATTAATTCCTAGCTATGTCCCGAAGCAGCAGCACATGTCTGCAACCCCATCACTAATTCACCGCCTTTCTTCAGGATCACGGACCATTAATTGGCGATGAAAAGGAGGACATGGGAGTACAAAAGGAGGCAGTCAAGAACAGAACATTAATCTGCAGTGAAAAGGCTAGACAGTGCCTCCCACAGCTTTGACCGACATAGCGGGCCGGCCTGCGCAGTAACCCCCAGCCCCACCAAGAACATCCAGCAATTCAAGGAGAGTCCATGCACGCTTGCTATCATCACAAACAAGATCTGCGAGCAGCCATCGTACGTGTGCAGTGTGGTTGATGATAAAGCATTATATAGTGGAGTACTGCTCAACAATGCACATAGCTCCTAATCATGTCCATGGCATCATATTTCTGGTCACTGTATTTGTTAAGCTGTTTGGTACAGAAATTAATAGCCATCACAAGAAGGCAAATGTCAAGAGGTTGAAAGAATAATTGGAACTGAATATGTAGACTGCAGATGAACAAGATAGGAAAACTGAAGAGGACGAAATTGCTTCAAAGTGTGTACTAATACATATATATAGGTATGACAGATTATTGCACCAATCAAGTCATCATGAACAATTGTACTCATGAAGCCAACACAGACCATGCATACTACTGTAAAATAATTCTACCAACAGCTAGCTAGCAGCACAAAACAAGATCTAATATTGTTAGGACTTCTGTAAAATAATGAGAGGTCTAGTAAACAAGCACTCTACCGGATGCATCTCCAGAAATCATACTAATTAGGATTTTTTTCATAACTATTTCGGTGAAAATAATGACAACATGCTTACAAAGAGTACAACGTTGTTCATATCCTGACTTGATAAAATCACATCACAAGCCGACATGCATGCTCACATATTTCCATGCGAGGGGGGAGAATATCCAGATGCAAAAACATAAGTGGGTTATAAACTACTCCACTGTACACCACAAATCTAAGATTAATAGGGTACTTAGGCCCCTAAGAGCCCTCGGGGAGATGATAAAAACGTTTGGGGAACTCGACCGAATCCATGTGGTGACCATGCTCCGAAAGCTAGCCTAGCATAGCATAGCACCAGGGCCACGCACACGTCCAGTCCAATCATCCTGGTTGCGTGCCAAGTTCCAAAGCAAACAGGGAGATCGAAAGACGTCTCACTGTTTGCACGACCCCAAAGACGCGCGATGTGATCGATCGATCCCCCACACCAGCAAAAGCAAGCAAAGCACCGTATTTTGTCCCAGCCTGCAACAGTGCGTCGACAGATCACATCACGGAGTGCAAAAAAGTAGAGAAAACGCACACAGGATGGAGATCGAGCCCGTATCTAGCATTCTAGCTACGAGAACGAGAGCTGTACCATGCATCTAGGATGTAATCGCAGGTACCCAAAGCAGATGCGCTTTCAGAAAAACAAGGCTTCTGTGAGCAGATCAAGGATTTTTAGTACAAAGGCCTGGTTAAACAAGTAGAAAAATTGAGCCTGGACATCCATTACCGGACTAAATTAAAGAAGAGCCAAACTAGAACTGCGAACACACCAGAGCGACACAGGTTCTATCATTTCATGCCGGAGAAGCTCGAAAAGAACAGATCAGATCGATCAGGCGGTATGGCGCCCGAAGAAACGAGCAGATCAAGCAGGTGCCGTGCTACATAACATGGCTTAGAGAGGAGGAGGGAGCACCCTTCAGTCCAAGCAACGACGGTGCGAGATCAAAGACTTTACCTCCCGCTTCATTCACTCACCTGCTAAGCTCCTCGGCAAATAACTTTGCTCGGCAAGTGGATGAATGAGTCGGCAGCTAATTCGATCCTAGCACCGCCTGTGAGTGGACTGAAGGACGCTCTCTTCCGTCCATCACTCCCGTCAAAATGAAAAGGAGAGAAAGAAGCTTGCCAAGAACAAGCTCGATGAAAGTACAAGAAGAAACATAAACACATCAAATGACCTGGAGCTTTTCCTGGAACCATGGGAGATTTATTTCATGTGGGTCTTTTGGAGAGCGTTGTGATGGGCAATGGGTAAGTGGATGGCACCAGATGGGTTTAGAGAGCTATGGAGGAAGAAGAGGACGGCAAAGCGTAAGGAAGACGATGGAGAAGAGGCCACTAAATATAGCGGAGCCACGGTCAGTGTGACGCACGCACGATGAAATGTGCAAAAGTGGTGCGAGGTGGCTCATGGTCGGCCGGGTCTTGTACAACTCCATTCCGTGGTTTTCATTTCCCTTTGTTCGTAAGCAAAAACCATGCCAGCCTGCCAAAGGGGCAAAGGGGTCCAAAAGGCCAAACCCTAACAGGATACCAACTCAGAATATTGTACTCGTGGCTATTCAATCTCTCTTTCGGTGCTGAAGTGGTTGCTTAATTTGCTTCCGGTGGTTAAATTAATTGCAGATTAAGCTAGCTAATGATGTCTCCGTCAAGCTACCACGTGCATACTGGGAATTTTAAGCTTGTCGTTAACCATATTTCCTTGGCGGAAGGCCAGCTTGTCGTTAACCATATTTCCTTGGCGGAAGGCCAGCTTGTCGTTCTAGATATTTTTAGATCATGGCTACCCCAAAGACGGAATGAGACAGGCTAAGTAGGATATTTTGTTTAGGCCAAAGGATCAAGCACGTTTGGGCATTGAGAAATTGAATATCAAAAACAAGTGTTTGCTTAGTAAATGGCTTTATAGGTTATCCTCTCAAGAGGAGGGAGTATGGATACAATTTTTTTTTAGGGGAAGTATGGATACAATTATTACGTAACAAGTATCTATATTCCACGCAAAAAAAAACAAGTATCTATACTCCAAAACCTTAGCGCAAGTATCGGCTCAGCCGAACGATTCACCATTTTTGAATGCTTTGATGAGGATTAATGTTGCCTTATTTAATAGGGGAATTTTTATTATTGGAGATGGGACACCAGTCGGTTTTGGGAGGATATTTAGAAGATACGCATCTAGCCTTACGGTACCAACGCTTTATAATATTGTACAATGTAAGAAGGCCCATGCGAGTGCAATATTGGGGTCGGTTCCCCTAAACATCCCGTTCATGCAATTGGAGAAAGAGGGGATGCGTGGTTGCATTTAGTTCGAAGGTTGATGGAGGCCGCCCTATCTAATTAGCCAGACCCATTTCGATGGACACTATCTGGTTGAGGCAGGTTTTCTATTAAATCAAGTTATGTGACTTGATTAATACAAGATCCGTACTCTAGTCACTTCATATCTAGAAAATCAAAGTTTTGCTAAAGGTTAAGATTTTTATGTGGTTTGTGTAAGGGTGTGATCCTCACCAAGGACAATTTGGCAAAACGTAGGTAAAAAGAAACTAAACTGTGTTATTTTTGTGACCGTGAGTTAATGATTCAGCACTTATTTGTTCAAATGCACACACTTGACAAGCTTATGTGATGAGTGGTACATCTATCGTTGAATGTACCTCCGATCCATCTAGTAGCATATCAAATTTGTTTGGTAACTGATTAGGCGGGGTGGAGCTAGCTTAATACGGCGGCGCAAATCCATGTGGGAGTGTGTGTACTACTTTAGGGCAGTTGAAACTATAGGAACAATTATGTGTTTAACAGAACAAAGATCAAAAAAAAAAATTGCAAGTCATCTACAGGGAGTCTGGTTGGATCCATACGTAGTCATTGCTACACCATGCGGAAACAAAGGGGCTTATGGTGTTTGGGTGCAGCCGACGCGAGATGGTAGAACAAGATAGGGTACCGCTCGGTTTAATAGGGGAGAGTTTATTATTGAAGATGGGGTACCACTCGGTTTTGGGAGAATATTCAGGAGATATGCATCTAGCCTTACGGTACCAACGCTTTATAATATTGTATAACAAGGAGGCATGCGTGAGTGCAATATTAGGGGCGGTTCCCCTAAACATCTGGTTCATGCAATTGGGGAAAGAGGAATGTGTGGTTGCATTTAGTTCGAAGGTTGATGGAAGTCATCCTATCTAATTAGCTGTCAATACCCGATCTTAAATCATACCGATCTAGAATGTAACATATCATATCACTTTGCAGCCCCACGCATGGTATTCCCACGACTGCAGCCTTACCTTGGTTAGGACCGTTTGCACATTTTGGCTCACATATATAATTGTGTCGCTAGCATCCATATGAGAGAGGATCCGGGCTGACATGACTAGTCGTAGACCAAGGTGGCACAAACTTACAGGTACAGACATACATGACCCAACATTACACGTGTCAGTCAGCAGCGGGTGTAACCGAGTCGTAGCGAGGCCACAAATGACTCCAGTAAACACCACGTGACATTTCCCCATAGGGACAGACACATGAGCAAAGAATGACACATGTCGGTTGTAACATCCCGGATATGATTTACCCAATATGTATTCCAACTATTGCCGTTTCCGGCGTTAAGTTATTTTATTTTCTCGGGTTCGGGTCTTTGTCCCCGGGTGTTGTTATCGTTGGCATGCATCTCATATCATGTCATCATGTGCATTGCATTTGCATACGTGTTCATCTCTTGCATTCGAGCATTTTCCCCGTTGTCCGTTTTGCATTCCGGCGCTTCGTTCTCCTCCGGTGGTCATTTCTAGCTTTCTTTCGTATGTGGGGATTAAACATTTCCGGATTGGACCGAGACTTGCCAAGCAGCCTTGGTTTACTACCGGTAGACCGCCTGTCAAGTTTCGTACCATTTGGACTTCGTTTGATACTCCAACGGTTAACCGAGGGACCGAGAAGGCCTCGTGTGTGTTGCAGCCCAACACCCCTCTAATTTGGCCCAAAATGCACCTAAACCTGCTCCATCATCTAGAGCATTCGATCACGATCGCGTGGCCGAAAACCGCACCTCATTTGGAGCTTCCTAACTCCCTATACCTCTATAAATAGATCCCTCCACGAAATTTCGGATCCAAATCCACCCTAACCCTATTTTTTTGTCTCTTCCGCCGCCGGACGTGTCCGCTCCCGCCGGACACGCCCCGCGCCGCCGCGCCCGGCCAACCGGGATCCGCCACCTGTCCCCGCCTCCCTCTCTCTCCACCGGCGCCGCCGAGGCCCGCCGCGGCCCACGGAGGGCCCGCCCGAGGCGCCCTGGGCCCCGAGCGCCCCGCGCCCCGGTCGCCGCCCCGCGCCGGCCACCGCGTGCCTCCGCCGGCGACCTCGCCACCCGTCCGCGCCTCCTCCGCCGGCCCCGGATCCGGCGACCCGGCCCCTCTCCGGCGTCCTCCACCTCTTTCCCGAAGTTCTCTGGCGACCTCAAGCTTTCCGGCAATCCTCAAAGGCCGCACCGCTACAGTGACCCGTCGGATCCAGATCTGGGACGAACCCTAGCCTCTCAATTTTTCCTAAGTCTGCAGTTCAAGTGCTCATATTCATCATGTTATATCTCCGCATCCGTAGCTCCGATTTATGCAAATAGCATATCAAATTGTTCGTCTCAGAGAGTACATCATTTCATTCCATTGCATCATTTTCATTTGAGTTCATCTTGATGCCCGAAATGCTGTTAGAAGGAGGCTACTTGAGATAATTGTCAGATCTGCTGCTCCAACTTAGACATTTGTCATTTTTGCCATGATTATTGTGTGCATGATATGCCCTGATGCTCTACATATGTTTTGTTAAGGGTTTTGTCATCTTTCCAGAGGTGCAACCCATGTATTTTTGTGATGTGTGTGGTGACTAGCACAAGCTTGCAAAGTGAAGCACTTGGTAATTCTATTTTCAGGGACTTAGCTTTTCCACTAAGTCCTTGAGCTGTTTAGTTCATGATGCCATATGTTCATGTTGTTTCCTAGTGATCCGTGCCTCTTTTGAAGATGATCAGTAAGGAGGTTTTGTTAATCTTGTAGTGCTCTATCCATCCATGTCTTTGTTTGCATATATGAGTACCCTAGCTTGAGTCAATCGAGCTCTACTTTTGCTACTTTGTGAATCTGGGCAGATTGTCAACTTGTTTGCAATTTTGCCGATGATGTTATAGTTGATCCGTGCATGCTATGCTATTGTTCTTGCCATGTCTAGCTTGCATTTTTTGTGTTCTTGACAGATGTATGCTTAGCTTTTGATGACTTGCACTGTAGTGAGTGCATCGAGCTCGTAAACATGCCTACTTGATATCTGTTTTCAGCATGTCCCAGTTTTCACTAAGTCTGAAAACTGATTATGTTTTTGCTATGTTCACATGCTTGCAAATGTATTTTGTGATCCCTTTTGGCTCAAGGTCACTAAGGGACTTTTGTTAAGCTCTTTGAGTAGCTCCATGCCATGCTTTACTTTGTCATGTTCAGGTCCTGTAGCATGTAGTTTTGTTACTCCGAAGAGTGCTACCTGATCTGAAATTTCAGACAAGTGTTAATTTCACTAAGTCTGAGATCTGTTTATCATATGCATTTTTGCCATGCTTGTTTGAACCTGTTAATGGATGGATTGGCCGTAGCTCAGTGCTAGAATTTTGTTAATCATCTTGAATGCTTCCCTGCCATGTATATTGATGCCATGTTTGGGTGTTGTAGCATGTTCATCTCATTGCATTTAGATGGCTACTTGCTGTAAATCGCAGATCGTGGCCATATTTGAATCGCTTGCCATTTCCAAACCGTAACTCCGATTCCGGTGATCTTTATATCGTTTTCAAGCGATTTCATCTCATCGTTCCAGTGGGCACACTTGGTTTTCCAGGTTGAGGCCAGGTTCATTCATTCTTTTTCAAATCTTGCATATGCATCCCGCATTGCATCCCGCATAGCATACCATGTTTGCATCATCTTGTTTGATCCTTGCACGTGGTTGATTGTGTTCCGTTTGCTTGTTTGTCTTGTTTGGGTAGAGCCGGGAGATGAGTTCGCTAACGAGGAGCCCGTTGAGTTTGCTTTCGAGGATCCAGTCAACTCTGACAACTTTGCAGGCAAGATAATCATACCCTCGAAATCACTACTATCTTTGCTATGCTAGTTTGCTCGCTCTTTTTCTATGCCAATGCTACGATGCCTACCACTTGCTTTCAAGCCTCCCAAATTGCCATGTTCAACCTCTAACCCACCTTTTTCCTAGCAAACCGTTGATTGGCTATGTTACCGCTTTGCTCAGCCCCTCTTATAGCGTTGTTAGTTGCAGGTGAAGATTGGAGACCGTTCCTTGTTGGAACATTTATTTACTTGTTGGGATATCATTATATTGCCATGTTATCTTAATGCATCTATATACTTGGTAAAGGGTGGAAGGCTCGGCCTCTCGCCTAGTGTTTTGTTCCACTCTTGCCGCCCTAGTTTCCGTCATTTCGGTGTTATGTTCCCGGATTTTGCGTTCCTTACGTGGTTGGGTTATAATGGGAACCCCTTGATAGTTCGTCTTGATTAAAGCTTTTCCAGCAATGCCCAACCTTGGTTTTACCATTTGCTACCTAGCCCCTTTTTCCCTTGGGTTTCCGGAGCCCGAGGGTCATCTTATTTAAACCCCCCGGGCCAGTGCTCCTCTGAGTGTTGGTCCAACCTAGAGCCCCTTGCAGCGCCACCTCGGGGAAACTCGAGGGCTGGTTTTAGTTGTATGGATTGCTTATCTGAGTGTGCCCTGAGAACGAGATATGTGCAGCTCCTATCAGGATTTGTCGGCACATTCGGGCGGTGTTGCTGGTCTTGTTTTAACCTGTCGAAGTGTCTTGAAGAACCGAGGTACCGAGTCTGATCGGAACGTCTCGGGAGGAGGTCTATTCCTTCGTTGACCGTGAGAGCTTGTCATGGGCTAAGTTGGGACTCCCCTGCAGGGATTTGAACTTTCGAAAGCCGTGCTCGCGGTTATGGGTAGATGGGAATTTGTTAATGTTCGGTTGTAGATAACTCAAACCTTAACTTAATTAAAATGAATCAACTGTGTGAGTTACCGTGATGGCCTCTTCTCGGCGGAGTCCGGGAAGTGGACACGGTGTTGGAGTAATGTTTGCCGCAGGATTGCCCCCTTTAGTTATGCGTTCGCGCTTTGCCTCCTCTTCTCGCTCTCTTTTGCGAATAGGATAGCCACCATATATGCTAGTCGCTTGCTGCAGCTCCACATATATTTACCTTGCCTTACCTATTAAGCTTAAATAGCCTTGATCGCGAGGGTGCGAGATTGCTGAGTCCTTGTGGCTCACAGATTACTATTACACCAGATGCAGGGCCAGATGATACAGCTCCAGATGGCGCGCTTGAGCTCAAGTGGGAGTTCGATGAGGACTCTCAGCGACACTATGTTTCTTTTCCCGATGATCAGTAGTGGTGCCCAGTTGGGGTGATCGGGACCATGTCGCATGTTGGGTTATCTTTCATTTTGGCGCCGTAGTCGGGCCATGAGTGTTTGGATGATGTATGTTATTTATGTACTTGATTGACGTGGCGAGTGTAAGCCAACTATGTTATCTCCCCTTTTATTAATTATATTACATGGGATGTTGTGAAGATTGCCTAACTTGCAACATATGCCTTCAATGCGATTATGCCTCTAAGTCGTGCCTCGACACGTGGGAGATATAGTCGCATCGAGGGTGTTACAAGTTGGTAATCAGAACCTTCCCCGACCTTAGGAGCCCCCACTGATTGATCGTTTTTAGCGGCCGAGTTGTGTCTAGAAAAATGTTTTGAGTCATTTAGGAATTATATATCGGAGAGTTTAGGAATTCTTTTTACTTCCCAGTCTCCTCATCGCTCTGGTAAGGCATCCTGACGTAGAGTTTTGACTCTTCTCTTCTCAAATTTCACTAATTTTTTTTAGGATCACGCGGGTATCTTGGAATCGTTCCGATGGTTTTATGATGAGAACATTGTCTTGGTGCCTCCTGTCAGGGGTTTTGTGGAAGTGTCCCGGGGAGTTGAGCTCTGAGGTGTTGTCGTCATAATTTTATCGTTGCAGTTCTGGAATACCTGAGTTTAGTACGCCGACATCGAAAATCTCCTTTATGCAGTTCGTTGGTGAGATAACCTCGACGCCACCCAGTACTTGGGCGGGAGTTCGGGAGTATCGCCATAACTTGTATAACGGATGCTTTTCGAAGGTTGAGGTAGATGGTTTCCGAAGTTTTCTCGGTTATGTGTTGAAGGATGGATACAACTGGATGTAGGATTTGCTAGATTTGGGTGAGATATTATGCTTCTCCTGTATCCCCAACACCTGATTGCATAACCGGAAAGGTTCGGGAGTTTCATAGGTGGGAATTCTCGTAGCTCTAGTTCTTCTTCCACGGATATTGGTTGGAGATTGGGATTTCTTACCGATTATTCGTTCTTGATCCGTACCTTATTGATTTATTTCTTCTACCTAATTCTACGTGGCTTCTCAATTTATGGATATGTGACCATTTCAAGAGGAGTGCATTCATTCTTTTTGTTCGGATGTGAAGACTATATGTTGCAATTTTCATTCCATTGGTTTCAGCTTCATTTTATCTGTCTATGTGCTAACGGTGGTCAACCTCTTCAGGATGGCTCCCGCTAAGAGCACCAATCAGAACCAAAATCAAGATCCGCCACCACCTCCACCTCCTCCGGAGGCATGGCAAGCTGTGATGGCCGCAACCAATGCAAACACGCAGTTGATCATGCAAATTCTTCAAGAGCGCAATCAAGGCAACCAAGGGAACCAAGGCAACAATCAAAATCACTTTGCTACACTGAACAAGTTCCTTGCTAATGGGCCAAAGACTTTCAGCAATTGTGTTGAGGCAACCGATGCTGACGATTGGCTTGTGGATCTGTGCAAGCATTTCGAGTGCAGTAACGTCAGGCCTGAGGACTTTGTCAAGTTCGCTTCCTTCCAACTCAAAGATCAAGCTGCAGAGTGGTTCCAGCAGTGCAAGGATTCCAGAGGTGGACGTGTGATCACTTGAGACGAATTCCGTCAAGATTTCCGAGCTCATCACATCCCTTAGAGTGTGACTGAAAGCAAGCGTGAGGAATTCCGCAACCTGAAGCAAGGCTCTTTGTCTGTCTATGACTACAACAAGTTGTTCCAGAAGCTCGCCCGCTTTGCCAAGCAGGACGTACCTGATGAGAAGAGTATGATATACCAGTTCAGGGGTGGTCTCAGAGAGGAAATTCAGCTAGCTCTTGTTCTCTTTGAGCCCTTGAGATACGATGAGTTCTACAACATGGCACTGAAGCAAGAGGCCGCTCAACTGAGGTGTGATGCTTCCAAGAAGCGAGTTAGAGAAACTACTCCTTCTTTCTCTACTCAAGTGGCCAAGCAGCAGAAGTATTGGCTTCCTCCTCCTCCGTTCCATCAGCCGTATCAGAAGAGCAAAGGTGGTAGTGGTTCTTCCCCCCCCCCCCAACCCTGGCTTTTAAAAAAACACTTCGTCTCAAGCTCCAAGATCGAGTGCTCCGTACCACCGTCCGCTTTCAGAGGTCATGTGCAACAAGTGCCAAAAGAAGGGTCACTATGCCAACAAGTGTTTCAACCAGAGGCGTCTTCCTCCTCCTCCTCCTGTCAGATCGGCAAGTACAGCTGTGGTCAAGCATAACACCAAGTCCGCCAAGGTCAATTTGATGAATGCAGCTTAGGCAGAGGACTCGTCAGATGTCATCATGGGTAACCTTCCTGTTAATGATATTCCTGCAAAAGTTCTTTTTGACACGGGTGCATCGCATTGTTTCATCTCGAGACCATTTGTTTCTAAGCATGAGTTGCCCTTACAAGATTTGCCTAGACAGTTATCTGTTGTTTCTCCGGGTAAATTCATGAATGCAAGCGCTATCGCCCCGGATGTTACTATCACGTTGGGCGATTACAAGTTTCTCTCTTCTCCGGTGGTTCTTGGTAACTTGGATATTGATCTTATTCTCGGAATGGATTGGCTTTCTAAGCACAAGGCGCATCTTGATTGTGTAGCCAGGCAGATTCAATTGAATCATTCGTCTGAGGATGTAATTGTCTTTGCCGCTCGGGATAATACTATTCGTCTATTTTCTCTCAATGAGAAGGGTGAACTGGCTGCTATCTCGCAGATTCCAGTCGTTTGCGAATATCAAGACGTCTTTCCAGAAGAGCTTCCAGGAATGCCTCCGCACCAGCCAGTTGAATTCGTTATTGATCTTGAGCCCGACACGGAACCTATGTGCAAGCGTCCTTACAAGCTCGGACCTGAAGAGTTGAAGGAGCTGAAGAAGCAACTCGATGTTCAAGAAATAATGGGTCTCATCCGGCCTAGTTCTTCTCTGTGGGGTTGTGGTGTTCTTTTTATGAAGAAGAAGGATGGAACGGACCGACTTTGTGTTGATTACCGTCCATTGAACAAGAAGACCATCAAGAACAAATACCCACTTCCCAATATCAACAAGCTGTTCGAACAACTCAAAGGTGCCCAAGTATTCTCCAAGCTTGATCTCCGTATGGGTTATCATCAGATTCGAATCCGTGAGCAAGATATTCCCAAGACGGCTTTCAGGACAAGCTATGGTTCATATGAATACACTGTCATGTCTTTTGGCCTCGTCAACGCTCCTCCGACGTTCTCTCGTATGATGAACTTCATCTTCAACGCCTACACCAATGACTTCGTTTTGGTCTATCTCGACAACATTCTGGTTTTCTCGAAGAACAAGGAAGATCATGCCAAGCACTTGCGTTTGGTACTCGATAAGCTGAGGGAACACCAGTTCGACGCCAAGTTCTCCAAGTGCGAATTTTGGCTCGATGAGGTTCTTTATCTTGGTCATATCATCTCTGCCAAGGGCATTGCCGTGAATCCTGAGAAGGTGTCTGCAATTGTGAATTGGGAACCTCCTCAGAACGTGAAGCAACTCTGTAGCTTCCTCGGTCTCGCAAGCTACTGTCGAAGATTCGTTGAAAACTTTTCTAAGATCGCGAAGCCTCTCTCAAATCTTCTCCAGAAGCATGTCAAGTACGTTTGGTCTCCGGAGTGTGACATTGCTTTCAACACTTTGAAAGAGAAATTGATCACTGCTCCAGTTCTGACTCCGCCTGATGAATCCAAGCCGTACGAGGTCTTTTGTGATGCCTCTCTCCAAGGTCTCGGTGCAGTATTGATGCAAGAGAAGAAAGTTGTTGCTTATACCTCTCGCCAGTTGAAGCCTAATGAGAAGAACTACCCCACTCATGATCTCAAGTTGGCGACACTTGTGCGTGCTCTTTTGACTTGGAGACATCTCTTATTGGGAAGAAAAGTGGACATTTTCACTGATCACAAGAGTGTCAAGTACATCTTCACTCAGCCTAATCTCAACCTCAGGCAGACTCGATGGGTCGAAATGATTCAAGAGTATAATCCGAGTATCGAGTATACTCCAGGCAAGGCCAATGTGATTGCTGACGCATTGAGCAGGAAGGCTTATTGCAACAGTCTGATTCTCAAGCCTTATCAACCCAAGCTTTGTGAAGCTTTCCGCAAACTTAATCTGCAAGTTGTTCCTCAAGGTTTCCTCGCCAACCTTCAAGTCTCTCCTACCTTGGAAGACCAGATTCGCCAAGCCCAGCTTCTTGATGCTATGGTGAAAAAGGTGAAGATTGGGATTGCCAAGAGTCAACCCAAGTACAAGTGCTACCGCCTTGATGACAAGGACACTCTCTTCTTCGAGGATCGTATTGTTGTGCCCAAAGGTGAACTTCGTAAGATGATCATGAACGAGGCTCACAATTCTCTCCTCTCCATCCACCCTGGGAGCACGAAGATGTATCAGGACCTCAAGCAGGCTTATTGGTGGACTCGAATGAAGCGCGAGATTGCTCAGTTCGTGAATGAATGTGATGTCTGCAGAAGAGTGAAGGCAGAACACCAAAGGCCAGCGGGTCTCCTCCAACCTCTTGCTATTCCAGAATGGAAGTTCGACCACATTGAGATGGACTTCGTGACTGGGTTTCCAAAGTCCAAGCGTGGCAATGATGCTATATTCATTGTCATTGACAAACTCACTAAAGTGGCTCATTTTCTGCCAATCAAAGAGTCAATCACTGCAGCTCAATTGGCGGAACTCTATACCTCTCGAATTGTCTCTCTGCACGGTATTCCTCAAGTAATCTCTTCAGACCGTGGCAGCATCTTTACCTCCAAGTTTTGGGATTCTTTTCAGAAGGCCATGGGCACCAACATCCGCTTCAGCACATCTTTCCATCCTCAAACTAGCGGTCAAGTTGAGCGTGTCAACCGGATTCTTGAAGATATGCTCAGGGCTTGTGTGATCTCCTTCGGCATGAAGTGGGAGGATTGTCTTCCTTATGCTGAATTCTCCTACAACAACAGTTTTCAAGCAAGTTCGGGCAAGGCCCCATTTGAAATTCTATATGGCAGGAAGTGTCGTACCCCTCTCAACTGGTCTGAAACCGGTGAATGTCAGCTTTTGGGAAATGACTTAATCACAGAGGCAGAGGAAATGTGCAAAGTCATTCGAGATAACCTCAAAGCAGCCCAATCCCGTCAGAAGAGCTACTATGATAGTAAGCACCGTGATTTGGCTTTCGAGATCGGAGATCATGTTTACTTCCGCATCTCTCCTATGAAAGGTACTCATCGCTTCGGTATCAAAGGGAAGCTTGCCCCCAGATACGTGGTACCTTTCAAGATTGTCAGCAAGAGAGGCGACCTCGCCTATCAACTCGAGCTTCCTTCAAACTTTGCAAATGTTCATGATGTGTTCCATGTCTCTCAGCTCCGAAAGTGCTTCAAGACTCCTGACCGCACCGTCAACTTCGAGGACATTGAGCTCCAAGAAGATCTCTCCTATCGTGAGCACCCCGTTGCTATCCTTGAAGAGACTGAACGCAAGACTCGCAACAAGTCGATCAAGTTCCTCAAAGTCAAGTGGTCACACCATTCCGACCGTGAAGCTACCTAGGAACGCGAGGATCACCTCCGCTCTGAGTACCCGGCGTTCTTTCAGTCCTAGATCTCGGGACAAGATCCTTTCGTAGTGGTGGAGTGTTGTAACACCCCGGATATGATTTACCCAATATGTATTCCAACTATTGTTGTTTCCGGCGTTAAGTTATTTTATTTTCTTGGGTTCGGGTCTTTGTCCCCGGGTGTTGTTATCGTTGTCATGCATCTCATATCATGTCATCATGTGCATTGCATTTGCATACGTGTTCATCTCCTGCATTCGAGCATTTTCCCCGTTGTCCGTTTTGCATTCCGGCGCTTCGTTCTCCTCCTGTGGTCATTTCTAGCTTTCTTTCGTATGTGGGGATTAAACATTTCCGGATTAGACCGAGACTTGCCAAGCGGCCTTGGTTTACTACCGGTAGACCGCCTGTCAAGTTTCGTACCATTTGGACTTCGTTTGATGCTCCAACGGTTAACCGAGGGACCGAGAAGGCCTCGTGTGTGTTGCAGCCCAACACCCCTCCAATTTGGCCCAAAACCCACCTAAACCTGCTCCATCATCTAGAGCGTTCGATCAGGATCGCGTGGCCGAAAACCGCACCTCATTTGGAGCTTCCTAGCTCCCTATACCTCTATAAATAGATCCCTCCACGAAATTTCGGATCCAAATCCACCCTAACCCTAATTTTTCATCTCTTCCGCCGCCGGACGTGTCCGCTCCCGCCGGACACGCCCCGCGCCGCCGCGCCCGGCTAACCGGGATCCGCCACCTGTCCCCGCCTCCTTCTCTCTCAACCCGCGCCGCCGAGGCCCGCCGCGGCCCACGGAGGGCCCGCCCGAGGCGCCCTGGGCCCCGAGCGCCCCGCGCCCCGATCGCCGCCCCGCGCCTGGGAGAGCCGCGTCGGCCACCGCGCGCCTCCGCCGGCGACCTCGCCACCCGTCCACGCCTCCTCTGCCGGCCCCGGATCCGGCGACCCGGCCCCTCTCCGGCGTCCTCCACCTCTTCCCCGAAGTTCTCCGGTGACCTCAAGCTTTCCGGCGATCCTCGAAGGCCGCACCGCTACAGTGACCCGTCGGATCCAGATCTGGGACGAACCCTAGGGGTTGACCTCTCAATTTTTCCTAAGTCTGCAGTTCAAGTGCTCATATTCATCATGTTATATCTCTGCATCCGTAGCTCCTATTCATGCATATAGCATATCAAATTGTTCGTCTCAGAGAGTACATCATTTCATTCCATTGCATCATTTTCATTTGAGTTCATCTTGATGCCCAAAATGCTGTTAGAAGGAGGCTACTTGAGATAATTGTCAGATCTGCTACTCCATCTTACACATTTGTCATTTTTGCCATGATTATTGTGTGCATGATATGCCCTGATGCTCTACATATGTTTTGTTAAGGGTTTTGTCATCTTTCCAGAGGTGCGACCCATGTATTTTTGTGATGTGTGTGGTGACTAGCACAAGCTTGCAAAGTGAGGCACTTGGTAATTCTGTTTTCAAGGACTTAGCTTTTCCACTAAGTCCTTGAGCTGTTTAGTTCATGATGCCATATGTTCATGTTGTTTCCTAGTGATCCGTGCCTCTTTTGAGGATGATCAGTAAGGAGGTTTTTTTAATCTTGTAGTGCTCTATCCATCCATGTCTTTGTTTGCATATACGGAGTACCCTAGCTTGAGTCAATCGAGCTCTACTTTTGCTACTTTGTGAATCTGGGCAGATTGTCAACTTGTTTGCAAATTTGCCGATGATGTTATAGTTGATCCGTGCATGCTATGCTATTGTTCTTGCCATGTCTAGCTTGCATTTTGTGTGTTCTTGACAGATGTATGCTTAGCTTTTGATGACTTGCACTGTAGTGAGTGCATCGAGCTCGTAAACATGCCTACTTGATATCTGTTTTCAGCATGTCCCAGTTTTCACTAAGTCTGAAAACTGATTATGTTTTTGCTATGTTCACATGCTTGCAAATGTATTTTGTGATCCCTTTTGGCTCAAGGTCACTAAGGGACTTTTGTTAAGATCTTTGATTATCTCCATGCCATGCTTTACTTTGTCATGTTCAGGTCCTTTAGCATGTAGTTTTGTTGCTCCGAAGAGTGCTACCTGATCTGAAATTCCAGACAAGTGTTAATTTTACTAAGTCTGAGATCTGTTTATCATATGCATTTTTGCCATGCTTGTTTGAACCTGTTAATGGATGAATTGGCCGTAGCTCAATGCTAGACTTTTGTTAATAATCTTGAATGCTTCCCTGCCATGTATTTTGATGCCATGTTTGGGTGCTGTAGCATGTTCATCTCATTGCATTTAGATGGCTACTTGCTGTAAATCGCAGATCGTGGCCATATTTGAATCGCTTGCCATTTCCAAACCGTAACTCCGATTCCGGTGATCTTTATATCGTTTTCAAGCGATTTCATCTCATCGTTCCAGTGGAACACTTGGTTTTCCAAGTTGAGGCCAGGTTCATTCATTCTTTTTCAAATCTTGCATATGCATCCCGCATTGCATCCCGCATAGCATACCATGTTTGCATCATCTTGTTTGATCCTTGCACGTGGTTGATTGTGTTCCGTTTGCTTGTTTGTCTTGTTTGGGTAGAGCCGGGAGATGAGTTCGCTAACGAGGAGCCCGTTGAGTTTGCTTTCGAGGATCCAGTCAACTCTGACAACTTTGCAGGCAAGATGATCATACCCTCGAAATCACTACTATCTTTGCTATGCTAGTTTGCTCGCTCTTTTTCTATGCCAATGCTACGATGCCTACCACTTGCTTTCAAGCCTCCCAAATTGCCATGTTCAACCTCTAACCCACCTTTGTCCTAGCAAACCGTTGATTGGCTATGTTACCACTTTGCTCAGCCCCTCTTATAGCGTTGCTAGTTGCAGGTGAAGATTGGAGACCGTTCCTTGTTGGAACATTTATTTACTTGTTGGGATATCATTATATTGACATGTTATCTTAATGCATCTATATAATTGGTAAAGGGTGGAAGGCTCGGCCTCTCGCTAGTGTTTTGTTCCACTCTTGCCGCCCTAGTTTCTGTCATATCGGTGTTATGTTCCCGGATTTTGCGTTCCTTACGCGGTTGGGTTATAATGGGAACCCCTTGATAGTTCGTCTTGATTAAAGCTTTTCCAGCAATGCCCAACCTTGGTTTTACCATTTGCCACCTACCCCTTTTTCCCTTGGGTTTCCGGAGCCCGAGGGTCACCTTATTTAAACCCCCCGGGCCAGTGCTCCTCTGAGTGTTGGTCCAACCTAGAGCCCCTTGCAGCGCCACTTCGGGGAAACTCGAGGGCTGGTTTTAGTTGTACGGATTGCTTATCTGAGTGTGCCCTGAGAACGAGATATGTGCAGCCCCTATCGGGATTTGTCGGCACATTCGGGCGATGTTGCTGGTCTTGTTTTAACCTATCGAAGTGTCTTGAAGAACCGAGGTACCGGGTCTGATCGGAACATCTCTAGAGGAGGTCTATTCCTTCGTTGACCATGAGAGCTTGTCATGGGCTAAGTTGGGACTCCCCTGCAGGGATTTGAACTTTTGAAATCCGTGCCCGCGGTTATGGGCAGATGGGAATTTGTTAATGTCCGGTTGTAGATAACTCAAACCTTAACTTAATTAAAATGAATCAACTGTGTGAGTTACCGTGATGGCCTCTTCTCGGCGGAGTCTGGGAAGTGGACACGATGTTGGAGTAATGTTTGCCACAGGATTGCCCCCTTTAGTTATGCGTTCGCGCTTTGCCTCCTCTTCTCGCCCTCTTTTGCGAATAGGATAGCCACCATATATGCTAGTCGCTTGCTGCAGCTCCACATATATTTACCTTGCCTTACCTATTAAGCTTAAATAGTCTTGATCGCGAGGGTGCGAGATTGCTGAGTCCCTGTGGCTCACATATTACTATTACACCTGATGCAGGGCCAGATGATACAGCTCCAGATGGCGCGCTTGAGCTCAAGTGGGAGTTCGACGAGGACTCTCAGCGATACTATGTTTCTTTTCCTGATGATCAGTAGTGGTGCCCAGTTGGGGTGATCGGGACCGTGTCGCATGTTGGGTTATCTTTCATTTTGGCGCCGTAGTCGGGCCATGAGTGTTTGGATGATGTATGTTATTTATGTACTTAATTGACGTGGCGAGTGTAAGCGAACTATGTTATCTCCCCTTTTATTAATTATATTACATGGGATGTTGTGAAGATTGCCTAACTTGCGACATATGCCTTCAATGCGATTATGCCTCTAAGTCGTGCCTCGACACGTGGGAGATATAGTCGCATCGAGGGTGTTACATCGGGCAATCCCGGTATTCCAGTAGCGAACTGTTATGGCTTAGTGGAAGCACTAGGAGGCATTTCCCCATAAGAAAGGCTATCAAAAATAAACAACCAGGTGTCGGATCCCACACATACCAAGCATTCCAATAACATACACACAATATGCTCGATATGTGTAGATACAACATGGCATCACACCATAATTCTATGACCCAAGCATTTATTTAAAAGGCTCCGAGGAGCCATATATACTATGATATTACAATCATGGGTCTCCTGACCCAACATACAAAGTCATACAAGCAACGGAAGCATAAACCTGTTTGAGTACAGACAACTGAAAAGAAAGAAGGCTGGAAAGCCTGACTATCTCTACAAGACTCTCCATAGGAACCAGACCTCTGTCTGGGATTCCGAAGCTAATCGGTCAACGTCAAACTCATCGCAGGAATCTAAAGTGAGACTGAAGTCTCCTCTGCAAAAATATAAATTAAGAAAACATGAGTATGAATGTACTCAACAAGACTTACATTAGAACTAGCTACATATGCATCAGTATCAACAAAGGGGTGGTGGAGTTTAACTGCAGCAAGTCAGCTTTGACTCAGTGGCTATCCTGTACTATACGTCTACTAGTATTTTCTTTGGGGTGAGAAAGCGCACACGAGTCCACATATTCATCATATCAATACACCACTATGGATATGCTCCCATCTCCCTACGAGAAGGCCATCCATAGCACTCACACTTATCTTGCGCATTTTAGAGTATCCACTTCCAGTTATCTATGAACAATGTAGGCTTTCCAAGTAGTCCATATCCGCGGACGCGGCTATTCGAATAGATCATTAACCCTCCAGGGGTGTACTTCTTCACACACGCTCTCACCACTTATCGCCGTTTACACGACATGTACTCAAAAACCTTCAAGCGGAAGCCCAACGAGGGTGTCGGCCAAGACCTGACTAACTACGCAAGTCTCTAGTCCAGGTTTATCACCTATTTGAGTTCCATCTGCAAGTAAGTCCAGCCGAGGTTTCCACTACGACCCCAAACGATGTGTGCAGGGTTCCCAAGTCCACCATCCGGGTGAAACTTGGTACACCGGGCCACGGTGTCTATTATGTCCCAAGCCCACATGTGCCGGGTGCCACTTGGTAGATTACTAACACAACCTACAAACACCAGAAACTAGTTGCAACTCCTGGATAGAGATCGAGGCGATTAATAAGCCGAGAGGGTCGAGTTACCGGAACCCAATGTGTGGTAGTAACTGTCTACGATCACAAACATAGAACTCAGTTCTTAAGGACGGTCCCAATGAGACAACCCACCATGTACTCCTACATGGCCTCTCATTCTCTCATTGCTACCATTACCAAATCGTCTTCACACACTTAGCTCCCAATAGTAGGACATGTTCGCCACCATTCCAATCCATCCTAGATGAATCGGACCTGACACAACTATAAGCATAGAAGGCATAGCAACACGCATGAATGAGTAGGCACATCAAGGCTCAAACAACTCCTACTCATGCTAGTGGGTTTCAACTATTTACTGTGGCAAAGACAAGTCACACTGAGAATGGGTTCAACTACCACAATATAAAGTAACAGTTGAATCGTTGTTGTCCTAATACAATAAAGAGAGCAGGAGCAAGAGAGTGGGTTTGTATCAGAATGCTCAAAGGGGGTTTGCTTGCCTGGCACTTCCGAAGATAGTATAGCTCTTCATCACTGGCATTGATCTCAATGTCGGAACAACCGTCCACCAAGAGGGGACAACCACCGGAAAACACAAAGAGAAACAACATTCAATGCAATGCACAACCAAATGCATGATATGCCATATTAAGGTACTGAATTCACCTAATGGAATATTTAGCCAAGTTAATTGAAGTGGAATTCAAACAAGATCAAATTCCAACTCGAAATGTTATTTCAAAGATTGTCATAATCATCATCGTCCTAATCAGTGAGGTTAACTTGTTCGAACATGCATCATGGCATAAACAGATTCTCTGTATTTTTCTGATCATTTTTCATATATAAATTATTTTCATTGGAGTTATAGATTATTTTCTATGATTTTTCAAAGTTTTAACTATTTTCTGGATTTTCCGGACTTATTGAAAATGCCAGAAAAGCTTTACGGCATCAGCAAGGTCATTTAGTGTCTTAGACAGGTGGGTCCAGTCAATGGTCACGTCAGCACAGTCAACTCTAATGCGTGGGTCCTGCTTGGTCTAATTGAACCTAATCTAAAATTAACCCAAGGTTATTTAGCTGGTGGGGCCCTAATGTCAGTGGCTGGTGTGATTAAACAAAATGTGATTAGGCCCTGATGACGGTGCCATGTCATCACCACCAGCGTGTAAACGCCGGCGACAAATCCACGACGGGGGGCATCAGACTTTTGCTACAGGGCCCGATTTGAAGAGCCGCTTTCACCTACGTGCTCCTGGGAGTGACGCACATATGATGGAGCGAACAATGGAGGTGGGGGTGGCGGAGTTCGGCTTAGCACAGGCGAGACGCTATGCTTGGCTATCGAGCAAGCTACGCGACAGGGCAAACTCCTACACTACAAAAAAGACACATCAATGACATTTTGGGCCGGACGATTTTTTTATGATACTTATGACATGTCTATGACGATAATTGTGACAAAACCTAGTATCATCATAGATGTGGTGGGGTCCTACTTCTATTTCAAACGATCATGATAGAAAATGGGCTTTTCGTCCTGGGCGGGCTGGAGATGCAGTTGCATGGCATTCTTTGGGCCGTCCATGACGGAAAAAACCATGGTAGAAGCGAGGGCGAGGAAAATATCGGGGAGTTCCCGGTTACGGTGGGTGGTCAGGGGCCGAGCGATGCGTGTTCCTCTCGTACGTACGCGCGTGTGTGCGAGGCGTTCGGCTCTAACTAAACCCGAGCGATTGCAGTGCAGGCTACGTGTTACTGAACCCGAGCGATCGATCGATCCCTTGTTGTTAACTGAACCCGAGTGATTCCTTCGCTACTGCTGCTAACTGAAGCTGACCGAACATTGCTGCCTCCTTCCCTTGATGAACAGTGAGCGTTGTTGAGGGGGTTTGGATGAACAGTTCCCGGTGCGGGGTTGGATGAACAGTACCCCATGGTAGTAGAGGCCATTGCCGCTGGATGAACAATACCCCGATCGATCGAGACGGTGGATGAACAGGACCCCGTGGAGGGCTGGAAGAACAGGACCCCGTGGAGGGATGGATGAACAGTAGCCGGTGGAGGGCTAGTTGAACAGTAGTCGGTGGAAGGCCGGATGAACAGTAGCCCATGGAGGGGTGGTTAAACAGGACCCCATGGAGAGGGTTGGTTGTACAGTAGCCTGTGGAGGAGCGCGCGGTGGAGGCTGGATGAACAGGAGCCCGTGGATGAACAGTCGTAGGTGGAGGCTGGAGGACGTCGACGGTGGATGAACATGAACCCGTGGAGGCTGGAGGAGGTCGACGGTGGAGATGAACAGTATCCCGTGGAGTCCCGTTTTGCGGTACGCCACACCCCTCGCGATGAACATGACCTCCATTTCGACCGTAGCGCTCCAACACAAGTCTGTTTCCTCCGTTTTGCGGTATGCCACACCCCTCCTGATCGACAGGACCCCGTTTCGACCATAGGAGGTTCGTTTCCTCCGTTTTTCGGTATGCCAAACCCCTCCCGATGAACATGATCCTGTTTTGACCGTGGCTGGTCAAACACAAGGTCGTTTCTTCTGTTCTGTGGTACGCTAGGCCTCGTTTCCATCGGCTGTTCCATCCAAGCCGGTTGGCTCCCGATGAACACGACGACGCATTCCGTTCTGACCCAGCTGGTTGCCTCCCCATGATCACGACGACGGCGTAGCTTCTCCATTCTGACCCAGCCATGTACACGAGCCCTGGCCGTACGTATGCGCGAGTAGGCATTCTGGACCCCGCCCGTATGTACGTACGTGGGTATTTTCTTTCTTGGACCCTGGCCGCTGTACGTACGTGTACATGCTACCTGCGCGCCTCTACTATGACACGTGCGCGCCTCTACATCGACCAGTATGTACGTACACATTCACGACTAGAATGACAATGATACGTACGCTTTGACCAGATGGGTCCCGACTGTCAGGAACTTCCTTCCATGCGAAGATGTAGCTGGTGGGTCCCAGCAGTCAGAGGGGAAACATTTTTTTTCACGAAATACGGTTGCCCGTCCGGTGGGTCCCTGCTGTCAGGTGGAGGAATCATTATTTTTCGCGTAATAAGGAGACACTTCCTTGCTGCGGCCATGGACCCAGCTGTCAGCCTCTCCACGTACAATACTCTTCTGATGGAAGTCGTTCCTTGACCACGCCGCGCCGAGAGCACCAGGGCGGTGGATGACAGGGAGGCCTAGGAAGGGGACGACATGGAGCCGGGGAAGACGCGACAGTGGTTGCCGACGCGGAGAGGAGTACGAGGGAGTACGAGGGTTCACTGGTTCAGCTACGGTGTGAGGCTGCCGTCGCCGCAGAATAACAGGGGGTGTGGGTGAGTAGAGGGATGATTAGGCCAACAGTGGGAGTAGTAGGGGCCGGTTAGGCCTCCGCGGCATCACAGTCGGCCACGGGAGGCAGGAGCATGCGGCATGACCACGCTGCTTTGGGCGGCTGGAGCAAGAAGACCAGAGGTTGAAGAAGCACTACGGCCGTTGGATGGACATCGTACGGTCACTAGAGCTAGAATCGTTCATATTGACTAAGCTGACAAAGCCCTCCGTCCCCGTCAACTTAGTAGGCCCACAAGTCAGCCTCCCATTATGCTGGGTCCCAGCTAGCAGGGGGAGTATTCATTTTTTTATGCGTAATAAGGAGGCACTTCCTTGCGTGCGAAGATATAGCTGGTGGGTCTGAGCTGTCAGCGATGGGAACATTTTTTTCATGAAGTACAGAGGTCCTTATGGTGGGTCCCAGATGTCAAGTGGAGGAATCATTATTTTGCGCGTAATAAGGAGGCATTTCCTTGCGTGCGGCCTTGGACCCAGCTGTCGGCCTCTCCACGTACAGTCCACTTCAGATGCATGTCGGTCGTTGACAACGTTGACCACGCCGCGTCGAGAGCACGAGGACGGTGGACGACGATGAGGCGAAGGGAATGACACAGAGTCAGGGAAGACTCGGCAGTTGTTTCCCATGCGGAGGGGAGTATGAGGGTTTACTAGTTCGTCTGCCATCGCCGGAGAATAACAACAGGTGTGGTGAGTAAAGGGATGGCTAGGCCAGCGATGGGAGCACGGTGGGGCGGTGAGGCCTGCGCGGCAGCACAGCCGTCCGCGGGAGGAGGGAGCAGGCAGTCCCGCCGGCTCTTGTTTGAGCGGCTGGAGCAGGAAGAGCAGAGATTGAAGAAGCACGACGGCCGTTGGATGGACATCCAACAGTCACTGCTTGTGCGTCAACCTTTTTTTAGGAAAGCCTCAAATCTGTGGGAAACAACATACAACCCATCTGCCATTATTTCTAATAATTTACAGCTCATTTGCTAATTTTAAGGGTTTTTTGGAGCCCATATTCTTTTTAGCATTACAGCCCATATTGTGGCCACGGTTAAAAAATTATACGAAATTTTGCATATTTCGGTGCGGTCTGAACTATTTTTAATCCCGAAATTTCGAGTCACATTCAAACTGACTTTAGAAATAAATGTATATAAATA
Organism: Triticum urartu; assembly: GCF_003073215.2. Taxonomy (NCBI): domain Eukaryota; kingdom Viridiplantae; phylum Streptophyta; class Magnoliopsida; order Poales; family Poaceae; genus Triticum; species Triticum urartu. Next base: position 134,771,701 of record NC_053024.1, on the reverse strand, counting down.
AAAAATCCAACAAATTGTCCATGCATAAAAATCAATGCAATTTAAAATCTCGAAATGATTTTTTGAAACTAATTGCTTGTTTGATGTGTTTTAAAAATGTAAAACCCATTTCTCATTGCTGATAGGCCATTTTCTCGGCCAGCCGAATGAAGCTCTCCTCGTCTTGAAAGATTTGCAGCCCAACAGGCCTGACAAAGTGACTTACTTGACAAATCACAAAAAAACTAGGCTAGCCATTTTCAGAAAGAAAGAAAACAACTATTGGGCTCGTCTGAGGTAAACATAAAAGAAAAGGCTGTCTAGACAGGCCAGAGTGCCCCGCACAACCCAATTGACACCCCACTTCTGTCTCAAAAACAAATTAGATAAATGCCACTCCAATTATGGCGATTCATAAAAATGCCACTACAATTTCCAAACTTTAAAAAATGCCACTACAATTTTTGCAAACTTTGAAAAACGCCACTCTGGACTTCGAAAAATGCCACTGGAAATGGCATGAAATGGCATTTCTCAAAGTTTGGAAATTGCAGTGGCATTTCTCGAAATCACCAGATTTGGAGTGGCATTTATCAAATTAACCCAAAACAAAAATAATTGGGTGAGCTGCTGGGTCCCTGGTGTTAGCCTCTTGTTGTGCAATTCTCTCGTTTATTGACTACGTTGACAATGGCATGGGACCCAAATGTCAGAAATCCATTAGAAGGAGCCATTTTTTATTGGCTTGAAATAAGGAGGCACTTGCTTGCGTACTGCCATGACCTTGGTGGGTCCCTGCTGTCATCCTCTCCACGTACAATCATCTCCTGATTGTGTATGCGTCAACCTGGTAGGCCCACAAGTCAGCTTCTAAACCCGTGGTAGACAAATACAACACATTTAAAAAAATAACAACCCATTCCATACGTTCAAACAGAAAGTTCAACATTCAGAGCAAAGCAATAGGTCCGCTCCAGATATAGAGTACTGAACTTCCATGTGGTCCCGTTCCAACATGTCAGTGAGACAACAACGAGTCCTATTGTACAATTTCCAGACGGACATCTATGTAGGCCGGGGTGCCTCTTCATGTACCGTGGAAATCATCTACCGACTCTTCACCTTTCCCTCTCGATTTGGAACTGCTGTCGCATGCTCTTCCTCCCTCCTCCATTTGCCTTCACCCTTCCTTCTACCATTGTTCGATCGTCTTCTCCATGGAGGAACAGACCGGAAACGACCCCGTTATTCTTGCCCCTATCTGAATGATGACGCAGTGGAGAAACTCATTGATCCATGTGACGTCATCACCTCGGCTAGCATGGCAGGTTCGTTCAAGACCATTCTCGACTTAACTAATAACATCATTACAAGGAACCTAGGGGTCCAGGAGCAGTTTGATCTCCACTATCTTCTTCACCGTGACCCTGCTCACTGGCGCGGGGACGACGGAAGCCTCGCCTTGTGCAAGTTGATGCCGCTTGATAATGATACGTGTGATGTTAAGATGCATCGCTTGAGGGCAAGTCTTGGGTAGGCGCAAATGAAGATTGTGTTGTTTATATTGGGTACAACTTTGAGTGGGAACTTGTGAATGTGTACACTTGTCACCGGGTTCCACTTCCAAAAATCTCAGACTGCCTAGAGGTTGAGCACACAGATGATCTACGTGAGTTCAAACACGATCACGGTAACTGTCGTGTACGGAAGATAGCAATTTGTCAAGTTCCCAACCACTCTTGGGATTACACGAACTATGAAGTTGTTGCTATCTTTGACAAGCTTGTTACCTTCCTTACTTCCATGCCTCGATGGATATTGCTGAAAAATCAATTTCTGTACATGGATGAGTACTGTGATGCAATTCAATAAGAGGGTCTTGTGTTTGCATGGAATCATCATGCTTTCTTGCATGCGGGTTAGCTAGTTTCCCTTTACTAATTAATTAACCTTCTTGTGTTTCCAAGTTCCTGTGAACATTCCATCACCTATACTTGAAATTTTTTATAACCAAGGGGGAGATGAAGATGCTGATGATCATGAGCATGAGGACGAGGTGGACCCATATACTCAGTGGCGCCTGGCAACTTATTCCAATAGATCACCTCTTCTTGTCTGTATACATGACACTGCTGATGTTACTAAGGAAGCAAGTGTTGTCTCGCATGGTCGCACTCTTCGGACCTATTGCAACATCCATTGCAGGGTATTCGGGATGGATACTAGTGTACTAGCGCCAACACCTTCTCCCTGGTTTAGTATTGAAAGTCTTGGAGGAAACTCGCTCTTCCTTGGACAAAACTATCCAATCATGGTGAAAGGCAATCCAGCTGTTGTTGATACAATGTTACTATCATTTATGAGAAGCAACTATATCTATACCTCGGTCATTTCTATGCTTCCCTACCATCGCACTATGGGTCCTGACATAGCCCGCTTCAACCTGGATGATCAGTCCTGCGTTGGTCTTGAGACTGACAGTGGCTGGCCCTTCCTAGAGAATCACTTCTGGTTCAAAGTAAGCGTTTCCAACGCCGAGGATTGGTTGAGCCGAAGTTCATTTCATTGCTTCTTATTTGTTGTGTGATGAGAACTTTAGTATTTACTAGAATGTATTGTTGTTGTCGTTGTGGGTTCATGACCTATTGTATGTAATAAAATGATATGCCTGTGATAGACTTACTAAATTTATGAATGACTTTCGAGTTGCTTCTCTGAGTGGGTGCTGCGATGAGGAAAAATATATTTTCCGAATACATAATTGTACGTGCATTGCAACAGGTTATCAGATGAGTCCAATCAACAATAGTACTACTACTATTTGTACTAGCTTCACATGCTTCGCGCACCGGGCGGGTGTTTTTACTATAGCTGTGAGTCCCATCATCCTAGGTCCTCGGATGAGTCCAGTAGAAATTGCATTCTGATGTTTGGGTTCAAACTTTCAAAACTGCTGCACTATCTCTACGTCTATGTATACGTAATACACCAAGTTTTAAACCTGAGACCAGCCACCCACCCTCACAAAGAACACTTTTTAACCTAGCACAGACTCCAGGAAATTTGGCCACAGTGTGAGGTGGGCCATATGTTAATGTGAGGTGGAGTAGTACACCAGGGTGGCATGGGCCAGAACAAGCATTCATGTCCAGGTGTACGACACACGCCACCAGCACGACTTCCATCTGACACCATATTTCTTGGAGTCCATGCTACAACTATCTCTTCAACCTCGTCGCTTCTCTAACTCAGTCATCGTGACAGGCGAGGTGGGGGTTTGCCGATAGTCGATTTCCTCAACTGCGGTCCCACTTGTAAGGCCAACTCCAACTCTCGACCCCAAACGGAACTTTGTGGCTTCGCTCGTGTAGGGGACAGAAGCAATCCCCCGCGGGCGCTAGGTCTGACAGGACGGCCTTGTCGTCAGTGTGTGACCTTTGTGACAACCGCCGCTCCCCACTAGCCTCTTCGTTGACATGTGGCCCCATTCCAACATGTTAGTGAAAGGACGGCGAGTCCTTTTGTACAATTTCCGAATGGACGTCTATGTAGGCCGGGGCGCCTCTTCGTGTACCGTGGCAACTGTCCACCGACTCTTCGCCTTTCCCTCTCGATTTGGAACTGATGTCGCACGCTCTTCCTCCCTCCTCCATTTGCCTTCACCCTTCCTTCTGCCATTGTTCGATCGTCATCTCCATGGAGGGAACAGACCGGAAACGACCCCGTTATTCTTGCCCTGATCTGAATGATGATGTGGTGGAGGAACTCATTGATCAGTGCGACGTCATCACCTCGGCTAACATGGCAGGTTCGTTCAAGACCATTCTCGACTCAACTAATAACATCATTATAAGGAACCCAAGGTCCAGGAGCGGATTGATCTCCCCTATCTTCTTCACCGTGACCCTGCTCACTAGCGCGCGGACGACTGAGGCCTCACCTTCTGCAAGTTGGTGCCGCTTGATAATGATACATGTGATGTTAATATGCCATCGCTTGAGGGTAAGGCCTTGGCATGCGCAAATGGAGATTGGGTTGTTTATATTGGGTACAACTGCGAGTGGGAACTTGTGAATGTGTACACTCGTCACCGGGTTCCACTTCCAAAAATCTCAGACTGCCCAGAGGTTGAGCACACTGGTATTCTACGTACATTCAACTACGATCATGGTGACTATCGTCTACAGAAGATAGCAATTTGTCGATTTCCCAACCGCTCTTGTGGTTATAGGAATGCCTGTGTTGTCGCTATCTTCGACAAGCTTGTTGCCGTCCTTCAAGGTTCGACCCGATGGATATTGCTCAAAAATCAGTTTCTATACACAGATGAGTACTGTGATGCAATTCAATACGAGGGTCTTGTGTTTGCTGCCACCACTCGTGGCAGTGTTTTTCTATGGAATCCTTATGCTTTCGGTACATTTGTCTTCCACCATAATTATAATTGTTTCATCCACATGCATGCGGGTTAGTTTGTTTCCCTTTACTAATTAACCTTCTTGTGTTTCCAAGGTCCTGTGAACATTCCACCACCTATACTCGAAAATTTTTATAACCAAGGGGGAGATGACGATGCTGATGATCACGAGCATGAGGACCCATATAGGAGTACTCAGTGGCGCCTGACAACTTATTCCGATGGATTACCTCTTCTTGTCTGTATATAGGGCACCGCTGATGTAACTAAGGAAGCAGGTGTTGTCTCCCATGGTCGCACTCTCCGTACCTATTCCAACATACGTTGCAGGGTATTCGGGATGGATACTACTGTGCTAGCGCCAACACCTTCTCCCTGGTTTAGTATTGATACTCTTGGAGGAAACTCGCTCTTCCTTGGACAAAACTATCCAATCGTGGTGAAGGGCGATCCAGCTGCTGTTGACACAATGTTACTACCATTTATGAGAAGCAATTGTATCTATACCTCAGGCATTTCTATGCTTCCCTACCGTGGCTATCACAATATGGGTTATGAAATAGGCCGCTTCAGCCTGGATGATCAGTCTTGCATTGGTCTCGAGATTGACAGTAGCTGGCCCTTCCCAGAGAAACTCTTCTGGTTGAAAGCAAGCATTTCCAACGCCCAGGAGTGGTTGAGCTGAAGTTCATTTCATTGCTTGTTACTTGTTGTGTGATGAAAACATTAGTATTTACTAGAATGTTTTGTTGGAACTAATCTATAATCCAACATGTATCCTTGTTATCGTTGTGTGTTGATGACTTGTTGTATGTAATGAATGGTACATTTGCATATGCATGTCATAAACTCAATTTATAAATGGTTTTCGACTCACTTCTTGGAGTGTTAGTGCCGTAGTTCTATAGCCCGCATCCGTAGTAGTATGAAGTTGCCACATCACATAGAGCCAACCAATAGTTAGTTCTAGTTAGATCAACTAGAGCTAGGTGTCGCATGGAGGCCGAGAAATATGGTGATAGCGTGACTGCGTGAGGTGGGCCTGTACGTATCAGTATGATGTAGGCACAGGGCTTGCCGTGTTTCCTACTCCTTCGGTCTAAATGTGGAGAAGATTTGGTCGAGTTCTTCCTCCTGTTGCCGACACATGGGACATCCAGTATCCAGGTCATGTAATGCAAGAAAATGGAGTGGTAGTTGAAGCCACGTGATGTGCATCTTGGGTTAAACTATAAATAGAATCTTACTACTCTTGAGTAACTCCAAAAGCGGCCATCAAAGATCTTTATTGGATTTGTTTTTCATCACCAACGCGTTGAGGTGAAAGATGTGCAGGTTCAGTGGGTCCTCTTGCGTTTTCACTGACATGTGGCACTACATATGAGCAAACAGATGATGGGCTCTGCGCGTCTGCTAGCTGGCTGAGAAGAGAGATAGAGGAGGGCTGAGCATGGACTCCAAGAAATTTGTTCTACGTAACCAGAACCTCGATATATGCTCGATATAGTGGGGTGGCATGGGCCATAACTAGCATTCACGTCTACCAGTATGGCACACGCCACCCACACGAGTCCCATCCGACACCAATTTTCTTGCGTGCTACATCCATCTTTTCTCCCTCCTGTTTTCTCAACCATCGCGCGGTGGGAGGGATGGGGGTTTGCCAATAGTCGGTTTGCTCAACTGCGGTCCCACTTGTAAGTGAAAATGCAACACAACACACATTCCCCCTTGAGCGTCGTGCCGGACCAACCGTGTGGGGGTGCGACGTACGCGAACACGGCAGGGTTTTCCTTTTGAACTTGTAACTTGTAAATTTTGGTTCTACTCCATGGCGCGACCGATACATAGAAATAACAATTTCCCTAGAGTAATGAGAAGTTTGGTTCTGGCGCGGTTCATGCATGGAGTACGTATGAAAATTATGAAGTTGATTCAAAAGGTAAGATAATTACTAGTAGTACCATATACTACCACATGGATTTGACAGAAAGGTAAAGATACATACGGATCCATCAACGACATCCTCACGCCCTAGTGCGCCGGGTCACCAACCGACGTGTGAGGAGCAACCACATTGGCGGCGAGCTCAACGTGCTTCTGAACAATACCGTCCAAGGTTGCCCTGCGGGTCAAGATGGCCAGTGACCTATTGTCCTCCTCTGGCACGTAGTAGTCCTTGTGGACGATTTGCGCATAGACGTGGGTGATTATGTCGACGGTGTCTTGCTGCTCCAGGCGCTACGCGGCGAGCGCGACCACGAGGTGGACATTCTCCGACACGACGACGGGCAGTCGCAGGGCCACCAGTGCGTCGAAGAGGTTGTCACCTGTAACACCCACGATGCGGCTATATCTCCCACATGTTGGAGCACGACTTAGAGGCATAACCGTATTGTAGGAATGTCGCAAGAGGGGTAATCTTTACACATCCCATGTACTGAATAAGAAAGAGGTACAGAGTTGGGTTACAATCGCCACTTCACACAATACATAAATATAGCATTACATCATCCAGAATACAATCAAGGTCCGACTACGGAACCAAAATAAAGACAACCCCAAATGCATAAGATCCTCGATCGCCCCGACTGGGCTCCACTACTGATCAACTGGAAACAAAACAACACAACAAACACGATCTTCATCGAGCTTCCACTTGAACTCAGCTGCGTCATCTGCACTGGTAACAATGGCACCTGCAACTGGTTTTGGAAGTAATCTGTGAGTCACGAGGACTCAGCAATCTCACACCCGCGAGATCAAGACTATTCAAGCTTATGGGTAGGGAAAATGTAGTGAGGTGGAGCTACAGCAAGCACTAGCATATATGGTGGCCAACTTACACAAATGAGAGCGAAAGAGAAGGCAAAGCACGGTCAAGAAGCAACAAAGATCAAGAAGTGATCCTGAAAACTACTTACAAGCATAACACGAGACCGTGTTCTCTTCCTGGACTCCGCCGAAAAGAGACCATCATGGCTACACACGCGGTTGATCCATTTTAATTAAGTTAAGTTTCAAGCTATCTACAACCGGATATTAACAAATTCCCATCTGCCCATAACCGCGGGCACGGCTTTCGGAAGATCAAAACCTTGCAGGGGTGTCCCAACTTAGCCCATCACAAGCTCTCACGGTCAACGAAGGATATTCCTTCTCCTAGGACGACCTGGTCACACTCGGAATCCCGGTTACAAGACATCTCGACAATGGTAAAACAAGACTAGCAAGACCTCCCGTTGTGCCGACAAATCTCGATAGGAGCTGCACATATCTCGTTCTCAGGGCACATTGGATAAGCTAAGCGTATAGGAGCCAACGTAACCCAAGTTGCCAAGGGACGGCCCTGCACGGTGCTCTAGTTTGGACCAACACTCAGAGGAGCACTGGCCCGGGGGTTTGAAATAAAGATGACCCTCGGGCTCCGGAAACCCAAGGGAAAAAGGCTTAGGTGGCAAATGGTAAAACCAAGGTTGGGCCTTGCTGGAGGAGTTTTATTCAAAGCGAACTGTCAAGGGGTTCCCATTATAACCCAACAGCGCAAGGAATGCAAAATCAAGGAACATAACACCGGTATGACGGAAACTAGGGTGGCAAGAGTGGAACAAAACACCAGGCATAAGGCCGAGCCTTCCACCCTTTACCAAGTATATAGGTGCATTAATTAAATAAGTGATATTTTGATGTCGCAACAAAACCATGTTCCAACATGGAACAAACTTCGTCTTCACCTTCAACTAGCAACGCTATAAGAGGAGCTAAGCAAAAGCGGTAACATAGCCAAACAACGGTTTGCTAGGAAAAGGTGGGTTAGAGGCTTGACATGGAAATATGGGAGGCATGATATAGCAAGTGGTAGGTATCGCGGCATAGAATAGAGCGAACAACTAGCAAGCAAAGATAGAAGTGATTTCGAGGGTATGGTCATCTTGCCTGAGATCCCGATAGGAAGAAGAACGAGTCCATGAAGAAGACAAACGGATGTAGTCGAACGAATCCTCACAACTCCAGAATGAAACCAAAGCTAATGAGAGAGGCAACTCGGAAAGAAGCAAGCAACATAGTAAACAATCATCACATAAGCATGGCACGATGCGCAAACAAGTATGATGCATGTCCGGTTTAATGAGGCATGGCATGGCAAAGTGCAACAAACAATACTACAAATTAAGTGGAGCTCAATATGCAACGAGTTGCACATTGATGAAACACCACAATAATTATCTAGTTCTCTCTCGTTTAGGTACCCATCAATATTAAATGTTGTTAAACATGGCAAGAGGTGAAGCATAGTAAAACTACCTATCTAGGCAAGTTTAAATGAGGCCGGAACAACAAGAAACAAGTTCGAAAAATCCTCATGTGCATTTTTTAAGGTTTGGTACTTTTCTGCCCTAAACCATATTTTATATTTGTTAAACATGCAAAGCAAAGTCACCATGATAAACTATGCATTTTCTACCCCATTTACATATAAAGATTATTAAATTTGGAGCTACGGATAAATAGTTATGAATTAAATCATTTTAACAAGTTATTTAAGCAAATTTAATCAAACAATAGTTTAAACATTCTAAACATGGTTGAAAGTTGCAAATTATGAAACTAGACACAATTTTAAGCATTTTCATATATAATGTGTTTTAATATGATGCACCGTTTGAGATATATGATATGCATGAACAATAGGGGGTATTCTATAAAACTGCCAACTCTGGATAATTATACAAATTAGCAGAGCATGAAAAAAACACAGGCAGGCTGAAACTGGACGCTCACATTGGGTCAGGCGCAGTCGGTGCAGAGGCTGAAGGAGGCCGGGTTGGACAGGCCGGATCAGGCTGGGCCTTCCACGCGCTGGAGCTGGGCCGGGCCACCTTGGTGCTGGTTGGATCGAACGAGGGAGGGGGAGCGGTCAATGCGAGCGGTCGTCTCGCTCGACCACCAGCGAAGCAGAGGACGGTAGAGGCGCAATGCAGGGCAGGGGGCGTGAACTCCGGCTCCTCGACGTGAAGGCCACCGGCAGGGACGGAGCTTGGTGAGGCGACGACTCCGGCAGGCGATGCAGTCAACGGGGATGAGCAGCCAGCTGGACGGGCTGCGCGCGTTCCAGGAAGCAAAGTGAGGAGGCCACGACGTTCCTAGCAATGCACTCCAGTGAGGCAGAGCTGGCAAGGCAGCGGCGCGAGGAGGTTGAGGAGGAGCTCGGGGCTACGCTACTGCTGCGAAGGAGGAGCACGGCGTAGGGGCTCCGAGGACGGGCGTGCTACGGGACGAGAGGCTGCAGGCACGGGCTTCCCCTCGCAGGTGGCAGCGTGAAACCTAGTACGATGGACGGCGGCTTTGTGGCGTTGGCGCTCCTGCGGGCGTTCCTAGCAACGGTGGGGGGAAGATGTGGCCGGCAGAATCCGGGACAGCTGGCAGTGAAGCAGGGCTCGACGGAGGACTACGAGGCGAGCAACAGCAATGGCAAGCGTCTGCTGCGGGGCTCCATGGCGTTCCCGCAAGAGAGATCGGGGAGTGAGATAGGACCACGAGGCGGAAAGAGAAAACGGAAAGGAAAGGAAGAAGGCGGGGGCAAGGCGCTAATCTGCTGATTCAGTCAGCCGGCGGCGGGGCTGCTGTTGCGTTTGGGTGGCCGACGACGATGAGCTCTGACATGAGCCGGACGCGAGGGGAGGCACTGGTCGGGAGAGAGGTCGAGATTGAGCTTCTCTCGATCTAGAGTGGGTGGTGGCGTTTGGTTGGTGGATTCGTGGGGATCGGGAGGGATCCCGAGGGAGAAGGTGGGGCGCTAGGGGATCGGGTCGATGGGGATAACGAGGAGGAGATCAGGGGAGGTGCTGCGGGATCCAAGGAGGATGGCGGCGCATGATGGGATGGAGAGGGCACACCTCCTAAAAATTAGGGTTTGGTCTCGTAATATATAGCATGTAGGTAAAAGAAGGGGGATTTTGATCATCGGATTGTGATCGGACGATCGAGAATAAAAGGTTAGGGAGACCAAAACAAAATCGGAGATGTTTTGTAGATGTTAGGGGATTATCCGGATCCATCGGTGATGACTACCTGGTTCGGGTCCAGGACAGTTTTCGGACGCACGCGCGAGGAGGGCCGCGGGCTGACGAGAGAGGTTAGGTTGGGCCTGGCGGTAAGTAATGGACTGTGGAGAGCGGTTTGGTCTGAGAGAAGAGGGGAGAGATGCATCCCGACACGGTTTTCGAAGACCGACAATGTCCGACGTTTAGACCGACTATAATGCCACTATAGTTATCCGTTGGGGCATCAAACTGACTCCAAATGCGATGAAACTTGACAGGCGGTCTATCTACACTATAATTAGACCAAACGCTAATTTTCATGACATTCCGAGAACATCTTCCGGTCACTTATAAAATAATATCTCGGACGTGCCGCGGGCGCGTGCAAGTGTGTCTGGGCTCAGAACGGACAACAGACGGAACTGGAAGACCCAGACGGATGCAAGTTTTGAAAACATGATGATGCAATACACATGATGACATGATAAGATGCAACACGCAAGCAAATGACATGGCAACGATGGCGAATAACTGCGAGACACCTGGCGCAACGGTCTCGGGGCGTCACATCACCATAGAGGCCGTTGAGGGTGGCGGGCATCGCAGAGCCTGGGCGCGTGGGCTGGAGGCGTACATCAAGGTCGTTCGCGAGCTTCTTGACGATGGTCAACATGTCGAGGAAGCCGATGAGGACCTTGTCGAATAAGGAGATGAAGCTGTCGTCCAAGCGGCCTCTCGCCCTGGCAGCCTGAAGCACGACCTGGAGACATTCCTCGGTGCCGGGCCGTAGACCGGTGTCGTGGACCATCTGGCATAGCCGGCTGATGCTCGCGCTCATCGCCTCCATGGGTCTAGCTTCTAGTCAACTGATCTTGCGATTGGAGTGATCACTCTTGCCCTTGGTTAGGGTGTGTAGGTGCGTAGGATTTTGTAGATTGGACTGGCGGGGAGCCTTTATATGAGAAGTGCAGACTGCATTGCATTCACGTGTGTGTTGGCCATCTACTCCCCGACCCTCTACTGCACCTGCCTTTGGCTGTATGACACTTGGGCCAGCCACCTGTTGGGCCCATGAGTCATTCACCCAAACGCAGGTGCAGTAAGTCAATGAAGCCGCGTTCACCTCCGTCCCGAAACACTTAGGCACGGTACATTAACTCCCTCCTCGTTTCTTATTTCATGACATATCAACCAATGAGAGATGTGGGCCGTGCATGATTTCAATGACTTGAGACTACCAAACATGACATGAAGTGGTTAGTTCATTGCATGTAATCCTACTAATTAGCAAAAAGACATTAAGTTCTCTCACTTTTCTCTTCGTCTTGGTCATGGTGCACAACCTAAGACTAGTCACAATGGGGAGTAACTTAAACTAGTAACATCACATTTTACTAGGCTATGTTACTACCTCCACAGTGGGTAGTAACATATGTGTGTTGTCATGTTATGGTTCATTTATTAGCCTATAGACTCATATTGTCTTGGTATGTGTGATGTTATAGTAACTAGCTAAGTTACCACCATCACCTGTCTCATCATTAAATATGTGCCACATAAGCAAAATTATCTTGAAAAGTGTGATGTTACTAGTGATGTTACTCTCACTGTGGCCAGCTTAAGAGCACGGTTAATACTTAATAGTATAGCCAGCTGCTGGCTATATGATGTTGCCATGTCATAGTAGACCCATCACTTGTAGCCACTCATACAATAAGGTTAGTTATAAGGCTGGCTATAACAATACTACTTTTTCTCATCTTCTCTCTCTCTCTTTCTCAATATTTATTGTATATCGGCCTAGGAATCCGCATATAGCTAGGCTCTTGCATGAGAGCCCCTCCTCTTTTTCACTTGCTCTAAGATGACTCAGACTAGCCACAGTGGGAGTAACTTCAGCAGTAACATCGAGTCCAACTCAACAAATTTGCTTATGTACAATGAGTTAATGAGGAGAGAGGTAGTTTGAGTAACTTAGCTAGTTATTACTATAACATCACATGCCCCAATGCAATATGAGTCTATAACCTAATAAAGGTAGTACTAGTGTATGTTACTCTTCATTGTGGCTAGTCATACACCTAGACGGAGGGAGTAGTCTCAAGTCATTCGATGCATACGCACCCCATGTCTCGTATTTGTATTGGGTGATTTCTTTTTTTGTGGCAAGAAACAGGGAACGAGGCGGGTAGTTAATGCACCGCGCCTAAAAGTTTTGGGATTACTATTTGGTTCTCGTAACGTGACTAATTCACCAGTACAGAGGGAGTACAATTTTTTGTTGGTAGCTTACAAAGCTGAGCGCTCGGTGAGTACAATAGTAGTCTGATTGATGAGACTTCAGATTTGAGCCATCTATCGGAAGGAATAAAACAATACACCATGTATTTATTTACAGAGGGGGTAGTACATTTTTTGTGACATACATTACTAGATATTGCTAGTCAAATACTAAATCCAGATGGACGTGGTAGTACTACTAAATCCATACGGTGGTGCTAGTACTAGTAGTAGTACTACCAATGTAGTAGCACTGTACTACCCGTTTGTCAAATTATTATGTGCTTCTCGTTGCAGTGAAGTGACAAGACCCTGTGTCGGAGATGACACCTGAGTATAGGCGCCGTGTTCGGCATAACACATAAGTCAGCCTCACCGTCTGTAGTCACTATCATCATGGCTATAGAGCTAGCCTGCTTACAACTAGCCGTGTTTGACATAATTTCCCGTGCGTAGATGCCCGTGCATTGCACGGAACACCAAGATTGGGAGTGGACGGTGCTGGCAGCAGCCATCGCGCCAGATTTTCCATGGCCTTCTAGATGTGGTGGGAGGAGATAAGGCTGATTGTGAGAGACAAGGAGTTGTTTGTAAATAGGGAACAAGTGCGGGCATCTTTTTTCAAAACTGGAGAAGTTTGGTTTGTATGCATCAGATCTAGATCCGACAGCTATTGGTGAAAGATGGCAGGCACAACATCATCACCAACTCAGGACCTCTTTGATTCATAGTATTTTGAAAAAGGTAGGAATAGGACACGACAATATTACAAGTTTCAAGCTGATATTACAAATGTTAGGAGTAATGCTGCACTTACGAAGAGGGAATTTAGGAAGTTTACATAAGAACTTTCATTACTTTAGGTGGATGCAGCATTATCATACAAACTAAAATCCACCGCCCTGACAAGTCACTAATGGGCAAATAAATTTTCGAGTCTCTGACCACTTGATGTTTCAAAAACAAATTCAGCTTCTGTGGAGACTTTGTCATTAGGCTTAGACGCTTGCGGTGATCAGCACGCCATTCATTGTTGCGCCAGAGAACGCTAAACCTCATTACCTTGAGCACACTTGCCTCCAGAACAAAGAACCTGGCCAATTTAATCTCAGATGTGCTGCCTCGGTAGTCGATCAAATCAATTTATGTAAGATGGAGATCAAGGCATTCGACGAGATTGTTATAGTGCATCACATTTTTCACTTTCGGGTCTTTTTTTATCTGCAAAAGAAGAGAACATATTAGAGCAGCTAGCTGTATAAGATTGCCATGTCATCAAGAGGTACTAATATCATTTGCTCATACGATAGGGTTGGCTGGCTAGTGATATTTTTTTCACTCTCTCTCTCCCTCTTTCTCTTTCCTCTCATTTACCTAGGAGCACGTGAAGAGCTTGGGCATTTATTGCCTTCCACTATGTGGCTGATGCCATATTTCTCAAAAGTATGCCACATAATACACATCGATGTCAAATCAAAATATTTTGGCACCACTCTCGTGATGTGACAGAGTTGGCACCGCTGTGCACACAGACCCACATGTATAAACAAATCAATCAAACCAACTACACCAGCCTCTCACTCTCCCAAACAAGTGTTTTTATTGCCCCAGTCCTCTCTCTCTCCCACACAAGTGTTTTTTATTGCGTGAGTTAATTTGGCACCGGAGCAAAGTAGATGATCCAGATTGGGGCACCAGGTGAGCAATGGAAGGGCATCGATGCCAAATGCATCACAAGTGAATTTGGCACATGTTTTGTCCTACATAGTGGAGGGCCGTTATAGCCCACTTTTGTACTACCTTGTATTTAGTGTAAAATTTTGAACATAGATTTTCCTAAGATGCCAAGATGGCAGATTCAGGCATATTGTTGTTCTACTTTGTAAGGTCCTCGAGAATAATCAATAAAATGGCCGCATGCATCCCCGAGATGTAGAGGCCGGGGGTCATCCTCCTTTTCTAAAAAATAGATTTACCTAAGAAAATGCCAATGCATGTCACCAAAAATTATACCATTTGAAATTATGTTTAAATGCGAATCCAATGATATAATTTCTAGTGACATGCATTAACATTTTGTCAGTTAAGTCTATGGTCAAATTTTGATACTACAAAATAGGAAGAGTAAACCAGGACGGAGGTAGTACTTGCTCTTAGGGTAACCATAGAGTTACTAGTATAAGTTACTTTCCACTATGACTAGCCTAGGCTACTATAGTAGTACAACAACAAAATGATGCAGGTGATCACATGAGAAAAAAATACACTAAAAACATTTCTTTCAGTGCACTGCGTAGATGCAGTTTTAAACACTACACTTGTCATCGTAATTTGGGAAAATTACAAAAAATTGAGCTACGTTGTGATTACCATTTACTAATAGGAAAGAAGTTTCACCTCGATGAGTAGCTTCTCCATACATGGAAAGCATGTAAGGAATCCAACAACTTGATCCAGATTGGGGCTGATAGATTTTATTGCCAAGATCTTCACTGCGCGCATAGACTGGGTGAAGCTTGTGGGAATCATTTTCTGAAAGACGGTCGTAAATACATCAAGAAGAAATTTAAGAATTTGAATTTCAAGAAGATGGAGAAGAAGATGAGTGCTGTACTTGAACGATTACGGATCCAATAAAGAGTTCGGAGAATTTGGCAGATGAGTACACCAACGCTGTCAATTTTGGCGCATCAATGGCCCTGATTTTTTTGGACCTTCTAGATCAGATACAAGCAATCTCTCAAGGAAAGGCGCATTCCCAATGACCATAACGTGGAACAACTGGAGTGATCTCTTCCCCATTGATGTCTTGTTGCGGGGCCAGAAATGCAGATAAATCCATCGGAGATTCATTGAGGCGGTGTGGAGGCTAATGAACCCGTGGATCTGCTCAAGACGAAGGTACTTGAGCATAGTACAGCTGCGGAGCAGGTGCTCCATAGCCTGCTTCGAGATGCCAACATCGAAGAGGTCGAGCTGCTTGAGTTGAGGGAGAAGAAGGGCAGGCGCGGCATTAATATGGGGAAGATAGCAGGAGCTGAAGCTGGCACGACGCAACGTTGGCATGAGGCGGAGCGCGGACGGCGGCAGAGGGTGACATTGTCCAGCTTCAAAGCTGAGCTCCTCGAGCTCATCTAGGGCGGGGCATAAGAACCACTCGTCGAACTTGGCTTGGACCTTGCAGTTGGTACTGAACATGCGGATGTCAAGGCGTCTGGCTGGCCCAGGGTGCGATGAAAGGATCTTGGAGACTGTGGCCATGCATTTGCAATCCCCGTCGCAGAGGCAGCTGTCGACGATGAGGTTGAGGGGGACGCGGCGCTAGAGGGGGCGCCACCGCCGGGAGAGCAGGGCGGTCCGCACGGCAGATTTGGTGGGGAGGAGGCCGATGATGATGAGCAGCATGTCATCGGGGAGGCTGCTGATGAAGTCCATGCTCGCTGGATGCGGTTTTGGCTCGAGCCGCCTCCGCTTGTTGGCTGCTCGCCATCCATCTCAACCGGCGGCGACGCCGGTGTACACGTGTGTTGGTGTGTGTTGTGTGCTGGCCTACTAGGTGTGCGCGAGTACGTCCTTCACGCGGAAGAAATGTGTCCTCAATGCGCCCTCAATTTACTAGCGTGCGGCGTGCTACCCCGAGTGGTTTCAACTTTGTTTACTTCACCGCGTGTCAGATGGGCCTCTAGTTTACTTATTTTCACCCACTGCCACATGGGACAACACACAAAGATAGAGAACACGAGCTGACAAGGCAGCATGTGGACTGGTTGACCGGTCAACTAAACAATATACAGAGCTATACGCTGACACAATGAGTGTATGATCCGTCGGTATAGAGAGTTTGAATGAGAGGGGAGGCCCATGAGAGATAGCAAAGAGAGAAAGAGCTACTCCCTCCGTTCGATAATGTAGTGCCAACATTTTTTTAAAGTCAAACTTTTGAAACTTTGACCATGTTTATAAAGAAATTACTTATATCTACAATACCGAAGATAAATGATAGTATTAAGTAAGTACATGTTGTGATGAATCCAATGATTGTTCCAGATGTAAATGTTTTTCTCCACATATACCTGGTCAAACTTTTATGAGGTTTGACTTTTCAAAACATCCATATGCTTATGGATGTGAGAGTCCTAACTAGGGAGAGAGAGAGAGAAATAGAAAGAGTGAGTGAAAAAAGTGTGTGTGCGTGTGTGAAAGAGACATGGACAACACACGATAAAAGTAGAGAAAAGGCATGTGTGTCTTATGCAAACATATCACACATGAATCTTCGACAACGGAAGCAAGGTGAGGAGATAGTGTGTGGTTGTGTGCAACCGAGAGAGAAAGACCCCTAGCGTGTGGCCAAGAGGGGTCTGACAAACAAGGGAGAGAGGTCGAGTGAGACGTACGGAGAAAATGCAGACATAGGGAGGAGAGAGTGTATGTTTGTCATAGAGAGATCCCCTGGAGATCGTGATGGGACTACATGGGTGGGAGATCAAGTGACAAGGTGTGTGCGCGATAGAAGATACCCCGAGAGATATCGAGATAGACATATGGATGGAAGAATACAATACGTGTGTTCCAGATGGCTAGTGAGAGATAATCATACTTAGGGGGGGAGTGCGTGCACCTATGATGGAGTGAGGGATTATGGTACTTAGGGGGGGTGCGTGTCACATAGAGAGAGAACAAGGGCGGAGAGTGTTGGATGGGTCTATATGCAGCGCGAGCGAGACATGTGTATGTGTGAACCAGGGAGATATAAAGTTTGAGAGAGATAGAGGAGCCCCAATAAGGCTGAGTGGTGCGTCAGATAGCTGAGAGGGGGAAAGAGATATTCCATCTTCTCGATAATGTCGTGCATGTAAATTTTTTAGAAGTCGAACTTCGGAAACTTTAATCAGGTTTACGCAAAATGTTATTTATATCTACAATACCAAAGATACATCATATGAAACTACATCTCATGATGAATCTAATGGTATATGTTTGCCATTCTAGATGTAAATGTTTTTCTCCACGTACATGGTCCAACTTTTTGATGTTTGACTTTTCAATAAATCTATATGCTATGGACCGAAGAGAGTGCCTAAGTCGAGAGAGATCAAGTGCGTGTGAAGGAGAATGAGTGAGTGTGCAAAAAAAGCATGTGTGTGAAAGAGAAAGGGACAACAAATGATAAATTAGAGAGAGAGTGTGTGTTTTTCGTTTCTTATGCAAACATATCACACACGCATCTCCGAGATAGAAAAGCGAGGTGAGGACATACACGAAGATAGCTAGTGCGTGATTGTTTGAAATGGAGAGAGACACCCCTATAGCACATGTCCAATAGAGGTCTGGCCAACATGGAACAAAGGTCGAGAGGGACACATGGAGAACATGGACGCATGGGGAGGGAGAGAGGGTGTGTTGGTGATAGAGAAATCCCCTCGAGATCGTGAGGTGACTATATGGGTGGGAGATCGAGGGAGGTGCGTGCGTGATAGAAAGATGCCCCGAGAGAAATCGAGATATACCATGCACATGTTTGTGATGGAGACTAAGATTAGATAGTCATACACATATAGGGGAGGTCTGCGTGTGCCTACATTTGAGTGAGACACCATCATACTTGGCTAGGCATGAGATTGTGTGTGAGTGTGTGAGATGAAGAGAGAACGAGGGAGAGAGATAGAGTTTTAGATAGTTCTATCGAGTGCGAGTGAGATATGCATGTGTATGTGTGACCCAGGTAGATGGAGAGTTTGAGAGAGAGATAGAGAGAGAGAGGGAAGAAATCCGAGACAACAAAGTGGTGCATGAGAGAGTTAGGGGCAACGAGCCAAGGAATTTGTGTGCGTATGATGAGTGCACCCAAGATATTTAGCTTGGACTAGAGAATCATACATAGTGTGTGAGAGAGACCTATAGATGGAGTATATATGCATGCAAACTAGAAAGACCCCCCCACACACACACACACAAAGAGAGAGCAGGAGTCCGGAAGAGGGGGAGGTCGCGTTCTATGCATCAAAGACTGATATAAACCATGTTTCAATATATACTTGCATTCAAGTATTTAAATTGGAGAACATGGTGTCTGCAATCCACACATGAACGGAGATATGCGTATAACAAGTTCATTAATTTTACTTTCAACATGTTCATGGAGTACTATAATAATGTACAACATGCTACTCGATTGGGGAGTTCAATTTTGGATTTAGTTCGCTATTTTGACCTGGTGAACGAGCTATTTCATTGAATCGAGATATTTCATATTGGGTTTGATTCCCATTTTTGAGTGGGTCAACTATTTGTCATATAGTAAATCGCTAGCAACCAGCATGTAAAAAACACATTACTCTCGAACATCATCTCTCCATCTAGAAAAGAAGTGGCAAGCTAATATTTCAAAATTTGATTCAAATCGACTTGGTAAGGTAGACGTGGATGCTCGTTCTCTCAAAATCTGAACGAACTGTTAAACACCCTCTGCTCGGTGGAATTCGCCCGAGCAATTAAATGAGAGACGCGAAATTACCAACCTATGTTGGACACACATCAATTGGCCCGTTGTACATCGAGGGTAGGTTCGTAACTTTATCCAAGCGCGCCTTCTCCTCGGCCAAAATGACATGTGCCGAATAATTCATAAACCATGGTCGGCAAAACACCCTCTCCTCACCCAAAATAGCTCACGCCCACTATTTCAAAACATGCTCTCCTCGCCCGAAATTGCTCGCGCCCACTATATTTGAAAACACGCCCTCCTCGCTCGTGCCCACTATATTTCAAAACACGCCCTCCTCGCCCGAAATCGCTCACGCCCACTATTTGGGAGAAGCAAAGTTACTGTACTATCCCCGACCCCCAGTACACAGACCCAAGCCGAGAAGCCTAAAGGCGGGGGTAGAACTGTAACTCCCCCTCACATTTCAAACAAATGCGTCCGTAAGACATGGTTCCCCCTCCCAATTCCCCATCCATACCTCGTGGGCGCCAAATCACCTTCTCCCCGGAAGCTCCCTTCTCCCGGGCCGCGAAACCTGAGCCCCTCCTCCATGGCGCCCCCACCGCACCAAATTCACAGCCACCCTCCTCTCTAATCCCGGAGACGGTGCCCATTTGCCGTCGTGCACTGGGCCGTGTGCCTCTTACTTTGTGCTGCCAGAGTTGCCTCGACGACTGATACGTCTCCAACGTATCTATAATTTTTGATTGCTCCATGCTATATTATCTACTGTTTTGGACTATATTGGGCTTTATTTCCACTTCTATATTATTTTTGGGACTAACCTATTAACCGGAGGCCCAGCCCAGAATTGCTGTTTTTGCCTATTTCAGTGTTTCGGATAAACAGAATATGAAACGGAGTCCAAACGGAATAAAATCTTCGGAAACGTGATTTTCTCACCGAACCTGATCCAGGAGACTTGGACCCTAATGCAAGGGATCAAAGAGGTGGTCACGAGGGTGGGGGGCGCCCCCCTAGGGCGCGCCCCTGCCTTGTGGGCCCCTCGGTGCTCCACCGACGTACTCCTTCCTCCTATATATACACACATACCCCCAAACGATCAGAACAGGAGCCAAAAACCTAATTCCACCGCCGCAACTTTCTGTATCCACGAGATCCCATCTTGGGGCCTATTTCGGAGCTCCACCAGAAGAGGGCCGTCATCACGGAGGGCTTCTACATCATCCTAGCCCCTCTGATGAAGTGTGAGTAGTTTACCTCAGACCTTCGGGTCCATAGTTAGTAGCTAGATGACCTCTTCTCTCTCTTTGAATCTCAATACAAAGTTCTCCCCCTCTCTTGTGGAGATCTATTCGATGTAATTTTCTTTTTGCGGTGTGTTTTTGAGACCGATGAATTGTGGGTTTATGATCAAGTCTATCTATGAATAATATTTGAATCTTCTCTTAATTCTTTTATGCATGATTGGTTATCTTTGCAAGTCTCTTCGAATTATCCGTTTGGTTTGGCCAACTAGATTGGTAGTTCTTGCCATGGGAGAAGTGCATAGCTTTGGGTTCGATCTTGCGGTGTCCTTACCCAGTGGCAGAAGGGGCAGCAAGGCACGTATTGTATCGTTGCCATCGAGGATAACAAGATGGGGTCCATTTCATATTGCATGAATTTATCTCTCTACATCATGTCATCTTGCTTAAAGCGTTACTCTGTTTTTAACTTAATACTCTAGATGCATGCTGGATAGCGGTCGATGAGGGGAGTAATAGTAGTAGATGCAAAATCGTTTCGATCTACTTGTCACGGACGTGATGCCTATATACATGATCATGCCTAGATATTCTCATAATTATGCACAATTCTATCAATTGCTCAACAGTAATTTGTTCACCCACTGTAGAATACTTATGCTCTTGAGAGAAGCCACTAGTGAAACCTATGGCCCCTGGGTCTATTCTCATCATATCAATCTCCATCACTTTTATATTGTTTTGCTATTTACCTTGCTTTTACTTTTTACTTTGCATCTTTATATCAAAAATACCAAAAATATTCTATCTATCATATCTCACTCTCGTAAGTGACCGTGAAGGGCTTGACAACCCCTAATCGCGTTTGTTGCGAGTAGCTATCGCTTTGTGTAGGTATGAGGGACTTGAGCATGGGCTCCTACTGGATTGATACCTTGGTTCTCAAAAACTGAGGGAAATACTTACGCTACTCTGCTGCATCATCCCTTCCTCTTCGGGGAAAACCAACGCAAGCTCAAGACGTAGCAAGAAGGATTTCTGGCGCCGTTGCCGGGGAGTCTGTGCAAAAGTCAACATACCAAGTACCCATCACAATCCTTATCTCTCGCATTACATTATTTGCCATTTGCCTCTCGTTTTCCTCTCCCCCCAATTCACCCTTGCCGTTTTATTCGGCCTCTCTCTCTATCCTCTCTCTCTATTTGCCTCTTTTACCCGTTTGCTTTTGTGTTGCTCGTGTGCTAGTTTGTTTGCTTGTCGTCATGGCTAGTCTCATATCTTCTCCGTTGTCTCCCGAGAGTGAAGTTCTAAATTAGAGGGAGAAAATCTAAAAGATGCTTGGTATAGGATTTGCAATGCTCAAAATAGATCTACCAGGAAGCAATCCACCTTAGTTCTTCTCCGCAAATTTTATGTAGGTATTAATCCTTGGAATAGATATATCCTCGATACCATTACCGGAGGGAACTTCTTGGGTAGCCATACTTTTGATTCTTATAATGCTATGTTAGATTTATTTGGCTCACCACCTCTTTTGGTTAATGGAACCATGTTAACGTTGGAGCATGTTATGCAAAGACTTGAAATTATTGAAAATAAAGTTGCTACTATTGAATCAATTGAAAATCTAGATAAAAAGATCCACAATCAAATCACTCAATATGGATCTAAGGTAGGAATGACTTTGAAAAATATTAAGGAAAAGGAACCCATCGTTTATGAGAAGATGAACTTAGATTCTACTAGAATTGATAAACTTGAGGGTATCATTAAAAATTTGGGAACCACTTTTTCTTCCATAAAGAATACTCCTAGTCCTCCTACTAAAATTGCCAAGCTCATGTATGTTCCTAAAAATAAGGGTGAATCATCTAGTAAGGAAACTGCTGATCTTAAATCTATAAGTATTCATCCCAATCTTTTTGCTATCATTAAAGAACCATTTATTACAAATGAATTTTTTGATCTTTTGCCTAAAAGTTTGATAATTAATAAAAATAAAGAGATTCCTAAAGGTGGTATATGCCTAATTGAAGAATTTCCTACCAAAGATGGCAATACCTAGATCTATCCTTGCTTGTTATGCCTAGCTAGGGGCGTTAAACGATAGCGATTGTTGGGAGGCAACCCAATTTTATTTTTATTCCTTGATATTTGCTCCTGTTTAGTAATAAATAAATTATTTAGCCTCTGTTTAGGTTGTGTTTTTTGTGTTTAATTAGTGTTTGTGCCAAGTAGAACCGTTGGGAAGACTTGGGAAAAGTCTTGTTGAACTTGCTGTAAAAAACAGAAACTTTAGAGCTCACGAGAACTGCTGACATTTTTATTTTAAGAGTGATATTTAGTTAATTCTTTTTGCAGATGATTAATAGATAAATTCCTCACGTCAAGCAATTTATTTTAGAATTTTTGGGGTTCAGATCTTGCGCTAGATACAGATTACTACAGACTGTTCTGTTTTTGACAGATTCTGTTTTTCGTGTGTTGTTTGCTTATTTTGATGAATCTATGGCTAGTAAAATAGTTTATAATCCATAGAGAAGCTGGAATACAGTAGGTTTAACACCAATATAAATAAATAATGAGTTCATTACAGTACCTTGAAGTGGTCTTTTGTTTTCTTTCGCTAACGGAGCTCACGAGTTTTCTATTTTGAGTTTTGTGCTGTGAAGTTTTCAAGTTTTGGGTGAATTCTTTTGATGGATCATGGAACAAGGAGTGGAAAGAGCCTAAGCTTGGGGATTCCCATGGCACCCCCAAGATAATCCAAGGACACCAAAAAGTTAAAGCTTGGGGATGCCCCGGAAGGCATCCCCTCTTTTCGTCCACTTCCATCGGTAATTTACTTGAAGCTATATTTTTATCCAGCAACATGATATGTGTTTTGCTTGGAGCGTCTTGTATTATTTGTGTCTTTTTTTGCTAGTATACCACAATCATCCTTGCTGTACACACCTTTTGACAGAGCCATGCATGAATTAAAATTTGATAGAATACTCTATGTGCTTCACTTATATCTTTTGAGCTAGATAATTTTGCTCTATGTGCTTCACTTATATATTTTGAGCTAGATAATTTTGCTCTATGTGCTTCACTTATATCCTTCGAGCTAGATAATTTTGCTCTATGTGCTTCACTTATATCTTTTGAGCTAGATAATTTTGCTCTATGTGCTTCACTTATATCCTTTGAGCTAGATAATTTTGCTCTATGTGCTTCACTTAGATCTTTTAGAGCACGGTGGTGGATTTGTTTTAAAGAAACAATTGATCTCTCATGCTTCACTTAAATTAATTTGAGAGTCTCTTAATAGCATGGTAATTTGCCTAATAATAATATGCTTGGTATTCTAGATTTGTGAAACTTTCTTTTGAGTATGTTGAATACTAAGAAAAGATTGAAGCATGATAATTGTTTTGAGATATGGAGGTGATAATATTAAAGTCATGATAGTTGAGTAGTTGTTAATTTAAATAATACTTGTGTTGAAGTTTGTGATTCCCGTAGCATGCACGTATGGTGAACCGTTATGTGATGAAGTCGGAGCATGATTTATTTATTGATTGTCTTCCTTATGAGTGTCGGTCGGGGACGAGCGATGGTCTTTTCCTACCAATCTATCCCCCTAGGAGCATGCGCGTAATACTTTGCTTTGATAACTTCTAAATTTTTGCAATAAGTATATGAGTTCTTTATGACTAATGTTGAGTCCATGGATTATATGAACTCCCACCCTTCCACCCTTGCTAGCCTCTCTAATACCGCGCAACTTTCGCCGGTATCATACACCTACCATATACCTTCCTCAAAACAGCCACCATACCTACTTATTATGGCATTTCCATAGCCATTCCGAAATATATTGCCATGCAACTTTCCACCATCTAGTTCATCATGACACATCCATCATTGTCATATTGCTTAGCATGATCATGTAGTTGACATAGTATTTGTGGTAAAGCCACCGTTCATAATTCTTTCATACTTGTCACTCGTGATTCATTGCATATCCCAGTACACCGCCGGAGGCATTCATATAGAGTCATACTTTGTTTTAGTGTTGAGTTGTAATCATTGAGTTGTAAATAAATAGAAGTGTGATGATCATCATTATTAGAGCATTGTCCCATTGAGGAAAGAATGATGGAGACTATGATTCCCCCACAAATCGGGATGAGACTCCGGAAAAAAAAAAAAAAAAATAAAAGAGGCCAAAGAAGCCTAAAAAAAAGAGAAAGGTCATAAAAAAGAAAAGGCTCAAATAAAAAAAATGAGACAAAAAGAGAGAAGGGACAATGTTACTATCCTTTTACCACACTTGTGCTTCAAAGTAGCACCATGATATAGCAAGTCTCATATATTGTGCTTCAAAGTAGCACCATGTTATTCATATAGAGAGTCTCATATGTTGTCACTTTCATATACTAGTGGGAATTTTACGTTATAGAACTTGTCTTGTATATTCTAATGATGGGCTTCCTAAAATTGCCCTAGGTCTTCGTGAGCAAGCAAGTTGGATGCACACCCACTAGTTTCTTTTGTTGAGCTTTCATACATTTATAGCTCTAGCGCATCCGTTGCATGGCAATCCCTACTCACTCACATTGATATCTATTGATGGGCATCTCCATAGACCATTGATATGCCTAGTTGATGTGAGACTATCTTCTCCTTTTTTGACTTCTCCACAACCACCATTCTATTCCACCTATAGTGCTATATCCATGGCTCACGCTCATGTATTGCGTGAAGATTGAAAAAGTTTTGAAAAAGTTAGAGTATGAAACAATTGCTTGGCTTGTCATCGGGGTTGTGCATGATTTAAATACTTTCTGTGGGGAAGATGGAGCATAGCCAAACTATATGATTTTGTAGGGATAACTTTATTTGGCCATGTTATTTTGAGAAGACATAATTGCTTTGTTAGTATGATTGAAGTATTATTATTTTCTATGTCAATATAAACTTTTGTCTTGAATCTTTCTAATCTGAATATTCATACCACAATTAAGAAGATTTGGATTGAAATTATGCCAAGTAGCACTCCGCATCAAAAATTCTATTTTTATCATTTACTTACTCGAGGACGAGCAGGAAAGCTTGGGGATGCCTGATATGTGTAACGCCCCGAGACCGATGTGCCAGGTGTCTTCCAGCTATTCGTCGTTGTTGCCATGTCATTCGCTTGCATGTTGCATATTGTCATGTCATCATGTGCATTGCATCATCATGTTTTCAAAACTTGCATTCGTCCGGGTTCTCCGAGTTCTCTCCGTTGTCCGTTCTGAGCCCAACCACACTTGCACGCGCCCGCGGCATGTCCGAAATAGTATTTTATAAGTGGTTGGAAAATGTTCTCGGAATGGGATGAGAGTTGACGTGTGGTCTTATTATAGTGCAGATAGACCGCCTGTCAAGTTTCAACGCATTCGGAGATCGTTTGACGCCCCAACGGATAACTATAGTGGCATTATAGCCGGTCTAACGTCGGACGTTTTCGGTCTGCGGAAACAGATGCCGGGCCCCCTCTCTCTCTTCTCCCCCTCACAGTCTCGCCACAGCCCACCTAGTCCATCCTCCTTCCCCTCTTGGCTTTCGGAGTTGTCCTATGCGACCGCATGGTCCGAAACCCTCTCTGCTCAGTGCATCAAACCCCCTCGCGCGCGCGTCCGAAAAGTTGTCCTGGACCCGACCCGGACTGTCGCCACCGTTGTGTCCGGATCATCCCCAAACATCTACAAAACGTCACCGTTTTCTTATTTGGCCCCCTAACCTATTTATCCGGGACCGTCCGTTTACGATCCAAGGGATCCGTTAGCCCCTAACCTATTTCACCCAATCAACGCCTCCTTCCCTTCTCCCTTTTCATCCACCACCAAATCCATCCCCAGCCATCCTCTGCTCCCTCCGCAGCCAGCGCAGCCTCCTCGTCCCGTGCCGCTCGGGGACTCCAAGCCCCTCGATCTAGTCGTCCGGGAGGACGTCGGTCCTCGCCGCCGCGTCGTGCTACCTTCCGCGGAACTGCAGCCTTCATCAGTGACCCTGCATCGACCGCCCCTCTCCTCCTCGAGCTCCTCTTCGGCGACCCTCGTCGACAGCGAGCTCCAGCAGGACCCTGTGGCCTCCTCTCCCCTCTACTTGAACCGGCCGCAAGCAACACCACCAGCAGGAGCGCCACGCCCCGCCTTCCTCCACCTCGCCTGTCCTCTGTACAGGATCCGACGACCTCGCCCGCGCCCCGTCTTCCTCCTCATCGCGTGGATCCAGGAGGCTCGACGCCCAACAGCTCGCCTCCGCCCTGTTCCTGGCCGGATCCCGCCGCCGCGTTGCCGCTCCTCGCCCACAGCTCCGCCCAGTCGCCGCCATCTTCTTCCCGGAGGTCCACCGGCACTGCAAGTCCCGCTGCGCCTGCTTCCTCTCGTCAAAGATGAACGAGTGCTCGCCCGCTCGCGTTGACTGCGCCCCTTCCACCTCCTTGTCGATCCAGCCAGTCCAGAGGCCTACTTGCCCTGCCTTCCTCCGACTGGGCCAGGCCCAGGGTGAGCTGCCCCTCCAGCGCCCCTCCTTGTGTTTTTTTCTTTGGTTGGGCCAGCAGATTTTGGCCCGTTGATGTTTTTTTCACTGGCTGCAATTTTAGCTTTATCCAGGGAACGTTAGTTTTGCAGAAAACCCCTTGAGCTTCATGCATACAATAACTTAAAAACCATGCATATTTTGTAACAACATTATATATGAGAAATGCTTAGAATTATGTGTAGGTTAATTATATGCCACTGTCATCCATGTTTAAAATGTCTAAAAATGATGTTTGTTTAAATTTTGCTCCTATGTCATGCTAAAATGCTTTATTTCATAACTAAATAACCGTAGCTCGGTTTTAATTAATCTTTATATGTAATTGGGGTAGAAAAATGCCTAGTTTAACATGGTGGCATCACTTTGCATGTTTAACAACTCTAAAATGGTGATTAGGGCAGTACAACACCAAATCTAAAATATGCATATGGGGATTTACCGGAATTTGTTGTTCGTTGTTTCCGGCCTCATTTAACCTTGACTAGATAGGTAGTTTTATTTTGCTTCACCCTCTTGCCATGTTTAACAGCATTTAATATTGTTGGGTACATAAACGAGATCAAACTAAATAACTTGTCGTGGTGTTTCGTCAATATGCAACTCGTTGCATATTGAGCTCCACTTAATTTGTAGGGTTGCTTGTGCACTTTGCCATGCCATGCTTCTTTAAACCGGACATGCATCATACTTGATTGTGCATCATGCCATGTTCATGTAGTGGTTGTTTACTATGTTGTTTGCTTCTTTCCGGTGTTGCTTCTTCGGATTGGTTCCGATAACGTTGTGTGTGTGAGGGTCCAGTCGACTACGTCCGTTTGTCTTCTTCATGGACTCGTTCTTCTTCCTTTCGGGATTTCAGGCAAGATGACCATACCCTCGAAATCACTTCTATCTTTGCTTGCTAGTTGATCGCTCTTTTGCTATGCCTATGCTGTGATACCTACCACTTGCTTATCATGCCTCCCATATTGTTGAACCAAGCCTCTAACCCACCTTGTCCTAGCAAACCGTTGTTTGGCTATGTTATCGCTTTGCTCAGCCCCTCTTGTAGCGTTGTTAGTTGCAGGTGAAGATTGAAGTTTGTTCCTCGTTGGAACATGGATATTTTGTTGGGATATCACAATATCTCTTATTTAATTAACGCATCTATATACTTGGCAAAGGGTGGAAGGCTCGTCCTTATGCCTGGTGTTTTGTTCCACTCTTGCCGCCCTAGTTTCCGTCATATCGGTGTTATGTTCCCGGATTTTGCGTTCCTTACGCGGTTGGGTTATAATGGGAACCCCTTGTCAGTTCGCCTTGAATAAAACTCCTCCAGCAAGGCCCAACCTTGGTTTTACCATTTGCCACCTAGCCTTTTCTTTCCCGTGAGTTCTGTAGACTCAAGGGTCATCATTATTTTAACCCCCTGGGCCAGTGCTCCTCTGAGTGTTGGTCCAACCTGTCAGCCGCCGGTGGCCACCAAGGGCAACTCTGGGCTGGCCTACCGGAAGTTTGGACAGTCCGGTGTGCCCTGAGAACGAGTGGCTTTGCTGGTCTTGTTTTACCATTGTCGAAATGTCTTGTTACCGGGATTCCGAGTCTGATTGGGTCTTCCTGGGAGAAGGAATATCCTTCGTTGACCGTGAGAGCTTGTGATGGGCTAAGTTGGGACACTCCTGCAGGGATTTTAACTTTCGAAAGCCGTGCCCGCGGTTATGGGCAGATGGGAATTTGTTAATGTCCGGTTTTAGAAAACCTGAAGTTGACCTTAATTAAAATACACCAACCGCGTGTGTAACCGTGATGGTCTCTTCTCGACGGAGTCCGGGAAGTGAACACGGTGTTGGAGTTATGCTTGACGTAGGTTGTTCTAGGATCACTTCTTGATCATAGTTGTTCGACCGTGCTTTGCCTTCTCTTCTCGCTCTCTTTTGCGTATGTTAGCCACCATATATGCTAGTCGCTTGCTACAGCCTCACCTCATACCTTTTACCTTACCTACAAGCTTAAATAGTCTTGATCGCGAGGGTGTGAGATTGCTGAGTCCCCGTGACTCACAGATACTTCCAAAACCAGCTTGCTGGTGCCGTTGAACCATGCAGGTGACGCAACCAAGCTCGAGGAGGAGCTCGATGAAGATCTTGTCCTTTGTGTTGTTTCGTTCTAGTTGATCAGTAGTGGAGCCCAGTCGGGACGATCGGGGATCTGTGTAGCATTTGGGGTAGTCTTCTTTTATTTTGGTTCCGTAGTCGGACCTTGATTGTATCTAGATGATGTAATGATTTATTCATGTATTGTGTGAAGTGGCGATTGTAATCCAACTATGTATCTCTTTCCCTCATGTATTACATGCGTTGTGTGAAGATTACCTCACTTGCGACATTGCTTTCAATGCGCTTATGCCGCTAAGTCGTGCTTCGACACGTGGGAGATATAGCCGCATCGAGGGCGTTACAAGTTAGTAATCAGAGCCTTCCCCGACTTAGGAGCCCCCCTGCTTGATCGAATCATTGGCGTTTTTGAGTCTAGAAAAATGTTTTGAGTCATTTAGGATTATATATATATATATATATATATATATATATATATATCGGAGAGTAGGATTCTTTTTACTCCCCAGTCCCTTCGTCGCTCTGGTGAGGCATCCTGACGTAGACTTTTGACTCTTCTCTTCTCAAATTTCACTAATTTGTTTTTTAGGATCACGCAGGTATCTGGGAATCGTTCCAATGGTTTTGTGACGAGAACATTGTTCTTGGTGCCTCCTGTCATTTAGGGGTTGTGGCAGTGTCTCGGGGAGTTGAGCTCCGAGGTGTTGTCGTCACAATTTTATCGTTGCAGTTCTGGAATACCTGAGTTTAGTTTCACCGACATCGAAAATCTCTTTTATGCAGTTGTTGGTGAGATAACCTCGACGCCACCCAGTACTGGGGCAGGAGTTCGGGAGTATTGCCATAACTCGTATAACAGATGCTTTTCGAAGGTTGAGGTAAACAATTTCCGAAGGTTTCTTGGTTATGTGTTGAAGGATGGATACAGCTGGATGTAGGATTTGTTAGTTTTGGGTGAGATATTATGCTTCCCCTGTATCCCCAACACCTGATTGCATAACTGGAAAATTTCGGGAGTTTATAAGTGGGAATTCAAGTAGCTCCTAGGATATCTTTCCGACAGATGTATGATATGAAATTGGGGTTCGACGTCTAGTGGTCCGCCTATTCACGGTTGGTTTTACAGTGGTCTCGTTGTGTCTTAAAGAGTCCTTGGCTAGGCCGACTTGGGGACGCTTCATATGTCATGTGCACTGCCTTGTACATGATGGTGCTGTACGATCGAGCCTGTGTAGTCCCAACCACGAAAACTTCGGATGTTCCGGCTTATTTCGCAAGCCAATCCTTTGTTTTGTTTTGAGTTGTGGTATTCGAGTTGCTTCAATGTCACATGTTGATTCCACACCTTTCCTAAGTGGTATTCTCATATTCCTATGTGAATACTAATCCTTCTTGATAATCGAGATTGGCATGCCAATCTTGTTCAACCGGTTTGTCTCTCTTCAAGTGGATCCGATCACATCAACATTCGCAAGATCAATTATCAGTTCTTTTCAACGGTGTTTACTTCATCCGTCTTCAAGTTGCCTTTGTTTTCCCACCCTCCCTCCCTTTGTTTCTTCAAGGACTCAGATTTCTTCATCAAGTATCCATTTTATTGATGGGAAGTCTCTCCATTCTTTGCCGTCAATGTTCTTACCCGGTGATTCTCATGAAGATTCTAACGGAGCTTCAAGGTTATCACTCTTCACTCGTTTTCTTCCCCGGTGGATTCAAATCAAGCTTTGGTGTTGATCATATCCTTTTTTTCCTCGTTTCAAATACCTTCTCATGCCGGTGCACCTCATATTCATTCACTTCTCGCTATTTAATTGTTCCGGAGTGCTCAAGATACCTCGAAGATTCGTGTTTTCCAGTCTGCATTCATTCAAGATCTTTCGAGGTTATTATCTCATTCAAGTCATTTAATTCAACCGGTGCAACCTCTCTTTTAAATCATTTCAACGGTGTTTCTTTTGAGTGGGCCCTAACCCACATGTCTTTTTGCAGGATCTTACCCGACTCTTCTTATTTTCCCAGAGTTATTCTCAAATTCTCTTCCAAGTTTGACGTAAGAATGATTCATCATCAGTCAAATGCTTTTTCTCCAAGATCTTTCTTTTCTTTTCATCGGTGATTCGACCTTTATAATTTTCATCCCGGAGTATCTCAACAATTTGGTGGTGTTTCTCATCGTCATTCTCAGATTTTGAAGACCGAAGAAGAGTTTCTCTTAAATCTTGCTCCATTCTTTTCAAGATTCGTGGTTCTAGCATTATGCCATCCTCTCATAATTGTTTTCTTTGTGACTATTCTTTTCATCCTTCCGGGGCAATTCAGGAGTCTTTCAGTTTGATTCTCTGGAGGCCATCATCTCAGAATTATTCATTTTCAGATTTCAGCTATTGTTCTCCAATCTTACGGGTGCATCGATCAAATATCCTCTAATCAGTTCATGATCTCTTCGTTCTCTCATATATAAATTCTGTCAAGCATCTTCACTCATTTACTAATTCTTCCCGGTGTTTTCTTTATCTTATCTTCGTTCATTTTTAATTCTTACGGTGGTTCATTCAACATTTCTTTTCCTTTGTTATCATATCAATTTATTCGTTGTTTAAATCCTTCCGGTGGATCGTTCAAGACCTTCTCAAATTTGTGATATATCTATCTTAATCCTTTCTACGAGAATAAGTAGTATGCCAAATCCGTTTCTTGTCATCAATTTAATTGGTGAAGGATAAGCAGAATGTAACTCTTATTCTTATTTCATCGAAGTGATTAATTCCTTATTCCGGAGGTTCATCATATCACATTCTCGGTTCGACTTGCTTTATCTTTTCTTTCCCAAGAGTTCCAAGATTTCGCAATTACATCACCACGGAGGTCCATCTAAATCATTGCAAGGCTTCACCTTGTGTTTTCAACTTTTTTTCCTTTTGTCTTCATCATCCTTTTGTTTACTGGAGTTCTTCATGGAGGTTCTACATGGTGGTTCTTCAAGGATCTAATTCCTTCTCCAAGTTTTTCATCAACATTCTTTTCTAAGGAGCTCAAGTATTCTTCTTCGCGCAGTCCGGATTGCAATTCTTTCTACCATATTATTGGAGGTGGTATTATGTCATTCTTGATAATTTGAGTTCATGGCTCATGATTCACATATTGTTAAGAATGGGGTATTTTAAATCCATCAACCTCTTCATTGGAGTTATCTTGGGTTATATTCCACCTAAAGACTTCCCGAAGGATTGTTGATATTTATGGTTCTTATAAATGACCCAAGTTCTTCATCTATCCTTCCGGTGAAATATTTTCTCCTCTCCTGGGTCATATCAATCCAATCAAATCTTTTCCGTGAGTGGCAAGTTGTCACCTCATAATGTTGAGATGCCTTCTATAAGCCCACTTCAAGCTTGTCCTTCCGTTGTTGGTGTTCCAACAACTCCGTTCGACCATTCTCCTAAGGATGCCTTTTCAAGCTCAATTGTGGCACAACTTGGCATTTTCTTCCCCATTCTTTTATTTCAATTATCTATCTTCTATTTCTTCCTTCCGGAGGCGTTGTGATGTTGCTCTCTTCAACCCATCTTCTTGTTTTGTCAGGATCGTGTTCTTTTCTTGGTTTATGCATTTAACCAGAGTGTTGTGTCCTCCGCTCAAGTTCTTTCCATCTTATCAAGTTTCATATCACTTTTCAACTGGAGTGCTGTCCGAATTTGTTCTTCCTTGTTCCTCTTTCCTAACGGAGTGCTTTCAACTTCGTTCATATCCGTGGTATTCTTTTCTCGAAATGGCTTAACCTTTTCAAGGTTCGTGGTTTCACTCGTTTATCAAGAAGCAACTTAGTTTTATCGCTTATCTTCCTCCTCTGTTTTTCCCTCCGGTGCCATTCTAGATCTCGGGACGAGATCCTATTGTAGTGGTGGAGTGTTGTAACGCCCCAAGATCGATGTGCCAGGTGTCTTCCAGCTATTCACCGTCGTTGCCATGTCATTCGCTTGTGTGTTGCATCTTGTCCTGTCATCATGTGCATTGCATCATCATGTTTTCAAAACTTGCATTCGTCTGGGTTCTCCGAGTTCTCTCCGTTGTCCGTTCTGAGCCCAACCACACTTGCACGTGCCCGCGGCATGTCCGAAATAGTATTTTATAAGTGGCCGGAAAATGTTCTCGGAATGGGATGAGAGTTGACGTGTGGTCTTATTATAGTGTAGATAGACCGCCTGTCAAGTTTCATCGCATTCGGAGATCGTTTGATGCCCCAACGGATAACTATAGCGGCATTATAGCCGGTCTAACGTCGGACGTTTTCGGTCTCCGGAAACAGATGCCGGGCCCTCTCTCTCTCTTCTCCCCCTCGCGGTCTCGCCACAGCCCACCTAGTCCATCCTCCTTCCCCTCTTCGCTTCCGGAGTTGTCCGATGCGACCGCACAGTCCGAAACCCTCTCTGCTCAGTGCATCAAACCCCCTCGTGCGCGCGTCCGAAAAGTTGTCCCGGACCCGACCCGGACTATCGCCACCGTTATGTCCGGATCATCCCCAAACATTTACAAAACGTCACCGTTTTCTTATTTGGGTCCCCTATCCTATTTATCCGGGACCGTCCGTTTACGATCCGAGGGATCCGTTAGCCCCTAACCTATCTCACCGCTATATATAATGGGCAACCCTAGATTTTAGGGGTTTGTCCCATCCATTCCCTCGGTCGCCGCCGCATCCTCCTCGTTTTCCTCAGCCACCAACCAGATCCACTCCTCTTGTCTTCCTCGAGATCCACCTCCCTAGATTTCAGCGCCACCCAATCAACGCCTCCTTCCCTTCTCCCTTTTCATCCACCACCAAATCCATCCCCAGCCATCCTCTGCTCCCTCCGCAGCCAGCGCGGCCTCCTGGTCCCGTGCAACTCGGGGACTCCAAGCCCCTCGATCCAGCCGTCCGGGAGGACGTCGGCCCTCGCCGCCGCATTGTGCTACCTTCCGCGGAACTACAGCCTTCATCGGTGACCCTGCATCGACCGCCCCTCTCCTTCTCGAGCTCCTCTTCGGCGACCCTCATCGACAACGAGCTCCAGCAGGACCCCGTGGCCTCCTCTCCCCTAAACGCGAACCGGCTGCAAGCAACACCACCAGCAGGAGCGCCACGCCCCGCCTTCCTCCGCCTCGCCTGTCCTCTGTATAGGATCCGACGACCTCACCCGCGCCCCGTCTTCCTCCTCATCGCGCGGATCCAGGAGGCTCGACGCCCAACAGCTCGCCTCCGCCCTGTTCCTTGCCGGATCTCGCCGCCGCGCTGCCGCTCCTCGCCCACAGCTCCGCCCAGTCGCCGCCATCTTCTTCCCGGAGGTTCACCGGCACTGCAAGTCCCGCTGTGCCTGCTTCCTCTCGTTAGAGACGAACGAGTGCTCGCCCGCTCGCGTTGACTGCGCCCCTTCCACCTCCTCGTCGATCCAGCTAGTCCAGAGGCCTGCTAGCCCTGCCTTCCTCCGACTGGCTAGGCCCAGGGTGAGCTGCCCCTCCAGCGCCCCTCCTTGTGTTTTTTTCTCCGGTTGGGCCAGTAGATTTTGGCCCGTTGATGTTTTTTCACTGACTGTGATTTTAGCTTTATCCAGGGAACGTCAGTTTTGCAGAAAACCCCTTGAGCTTCATCCATACAATAACTTAAAAACCAAGCATATTTTGTAACAACATTATATATGAGAAATGCTTAGAATTATGTGTAGGTTAATTATATGCCACTGTCATCCATGTTTAAAATGTCTAAAATGATGTTTGTTTAAATGTTGCTCCTATGTCATGCTAAAATGCTTTATTTCATAACTAAATAACCGTAGCTCGGTTTTAATTAATCTTTATATGTAATTGGGGTAGAAAAATGCCTAGTTTAACATGGTGGCATCACTTTGCGTGTTTAACAACTCCAAAATTGTGATTAGGGCAGTACAGCAGCAAATCTCAAATATGCATATGGGGATTTACCGGAATTTGTTGTTCGTTGTTTCCGGCCTCATTTAACCTTGACTAGATAGGTAGTTTTATTTTGGTTCACCCTCTTCCCATGTTTAACAACATTTAATATTATTGGGTACATAAACGAGATCGAACTAAATAACTTGTCGTGGTGTTTCGTCAATATGCAACTCGTTGCATATTGAGCTCCACTTAATTTGTAGGGTTGCTTGTGCACTTTGCCATGCCATGCTTCTTTAAACCGGACATGCATCATACTTGATTGTGCATCATGCCATGTTCATGTAGTGGTTGTTTACTATGTTGTTTGCTTCTTTCCAGCGTTGCTTCTTCGGGTTGGTTCCGATAACGTCGTGTGTGTGAGGGTCCGGTCGACTACGTCCGTTTGAATTCTTCATGGACTCGTTCTTCTTCCTTGCGGGATTTTAGGCAAGATGACCATACCCTCGAAATCACTTCTATCTTTGCTTGCTAGTTGCTCGCTCTTTTGCTATGCCTATGCTGTGATACCTACCACTTGCTTATCATGCCTCCCATATTGTTGAACCAAGCCTCTAACCCACCTTGTCCTAGCAAACCGTCGTTTGGCTATGTTACCGCTTTGCTCAGCCCCTCTTGTAGCATTGTTAGTTGCAGGTGTAGATTGAAGTTTGTTCCTTGTTGGAACATGGATATTTTGTTGGGATATCACAATATCTCTTATTTAATTAACGCATCTATATACTTGGTAAAGGGTGGAAGGCTCGGCCTTATGCCTGGTGTTTTGTTCCACTCTTGCCGCCCTAGTTTCCGTCATATCGGTGTTATGTCCCCGGATTTTGCGTTCCTTACGCGGTTGGGTTATAATGGGAATCCCTTGACAGTTCGCCTTGAATAAAACTCCTCCAGCAAGGCCCAACCTTGGTTTTACCATTTGCCACCTAGCCTTTTCTTTCCCTTGGGTTCTGCAGAATCAAGGGTCATCATTATTTTAACCCCCCCCCCCGTGCCAGTGCTCCTTTGAGTGTTGGTCTAACCTGTCAGCCGCCGGTGGCCACCAGGGGCAACTCTGGGCTGGCCTACCGGAAGTTTGGACAATCCGGTGTGCCCTGAGAACGAGATATGTGCAGCTCCTATCGGGATTTGTCGGCACATTCGGGTGGCTTTGCTGGTCTTGTTTTACCATTGTCGAAATGTTTTGTAACCGGGATTCTGAGTCTGATCGGGTCTTCCTGGGAGAAGGAATATCCTTCATTGACCGTGAAAGCTTGTGATGGGCTATGTTGGGACACCGCTGCAGGGATTTGAACTTTCGAAAGCCGTTCCCGTGGTTATGGGCAGATGGGAATTTGTTAATGTCCGGTTGTAGAAAACCTGAAGTTGACCTTAATTAAAATACATCAACCGCATGTGTAACCGTGATGGTCTCTTCTCGGCGGAGTCCAGGAAGTGAACACGGTGTTGGAGTTATGCTTGACGTAGGTTGTTCTAGGATCACTTCTTGATCATAGTTGTTCGACCGTGCTTTGCCTTCTCTTCTCGCTCCCTTTTGCGTATGTTAGCCACCATATATGCTAGTCGCTTGCTGCAACCCCACCTCATACCTTTTACCCTACCTATAAGCTTAAATAGTCTTGATCGCGAGGGTGTGAGATTGCTGAGTCCCCGTGACTTACAGATACTTCCAAAACCAGCTTGCAGGTGCCGTTGAACCGTGCAGGTGATGCAACCAAGCTCAAGGAGGAGCTCGATGAAGATCTTGTCCTTTGTGTTGTTTCATTCTAGTTGATCAGTAGTGGAGCCCAATCAGGATGATCAGGGATCTGTGTAGCATTTGTGGTAGTCTTCTTTTATTTTGGTTCCGTAGTCGGACCTTGATTGTATCTGGATGATGTAATGCTTTATTCATGTATTGTGTGAAGTGGCGATTGTAAGCCAACTATGTATCTCTTTCCCTTATGTATTACATGGGTTGTGTGAAGATTACCTCACTTGCGACATTGCTTTCAATGCGGTTATGCCTCTAAGTCGTGCTTCGACACGTGGGAGATATAGCCACATCGAGGGCGTTACAATACGTCTCCAACGTATCTATAATTTTTGATTGCTCCATGCTATATTATCTTCTGTTTTGGACTATATTGGGCTTTATTTTCCACTTTTATATTATCTTTGGGACTAACCTATTAACCGGAGGCCCAGCCCAGAATTGCTGTTTTTTGCCTATTTCAGTGTTTCGGATAAACAGAATATCAAACAGAGTCCAAATGGAATAAAATCTTCGGAAACGTGATTTTCTCACCGAACGTGATCCAGGAGACTTGGAACCTACTAGAAGGGATCAAAGAGGTGGTCACGAGGGGGGGCGCGCCCCCCTGCCTCGTGGGCCCCTCGGTGCTCCACCGACATACTCCTTCCTCCTATATATACACATGTATCCCCAAACGATCAGAACAGGAGCCAAAAACCTAATTCCACCGCCGCAACTTTCTGTATCCACGAGATCCCATCTTGGGGCCTGTTCCGGAGCTCCGCCGGAAGAGGGCCGTCATCACGGAGGGCTTCTACATCATCCTATCCCCTCCGAAGAAGTGTGAGTAGTTTACCTCGGACCTTCGGGTCCATAGTTAGTAGCTAGATGGCTTCTTCTCTCTCTTTGAATCTCAATAAAAAGTTCCCCCCCTCTCTTGTGGAGATCTATTCGATGTAATTTTCTTTTTGCGGTGTGTTTTTGAGACCGATGAATTGTGGGTTTATGATCAAGTCTATCTATGAATAATATTTGAATCTTCTCTTAATTCTTTTATGCATGATTGGTTATCTTTGCAAGTCTCTTCGAATTATCCGTTTGGTTTGGCCAACTAGATTGGTAGTTCTTGCCATGGGAGAAGTGCTTAGCTTTGGGTTCGATCTTGCAGTGTCCTTACCCAGTGACAGAAGGGGCAGCAAGGCATGCATTGTACGTTGCCATCGAGGATAACAAGATGGGGTTTATTTTATATTGCATGAATTTATCTCTCTACATCATGTCATCTTGCTTAAAGCGTTACTCTGTTTTTAACTTAATACTCTAGATGCATGCTGGATAGCGGTCGATGAGTGGAGTAATAGTAGTAGATGCAGAATCGTTTCGATCTACTTGTCACGGACGTGATGCCTATATACATGATCATGCCTAGATATTCTCATAATTATGCACAATTCTATCAATTGCTCAACAGTAATTTGTTCACCCACCGTAGAATACTTATGCTCTTGAGAGAAGCCACTAGTGAAACCTATGGCCCCCGGGTCTATTCTCATCATATCAATCTCCATCACTTTTATATTGTTTTGCTATTTACCTTGCTTTTAATTTTTACTTAGCATCTTTATATCAAAAATACCAAAAATATTCTATCTATCAGATCTCACTCTCGTAAGTGACCGTGAAGGGCTTGACAACCCCTAATCGCGTTGGTTGCGAGTAGCTATCGCTTTGTGCAGGTATGAGGGACTTGAGCGTGGGCTCCTACTGGATTGATACCTTGGTTCTCAAAAACTGAGGGAAATACTTACGCTACTCTGCTGCATCATCCCTTCCTCTTCGGGGAAAACCAACACAAGCTCAAGATGTAGCAACGATGGCCGCGTGAACTTTACCGGAGCCGATTCACCCCCACCGTTGTTCACGGCTGAGCAGCTCCATCTTTGGACCTGTCCAAAGCCCCGGCGCTGCTTGCCCGTAGCCGTTGACCATCGCGACATCTTTGCTTCCCTGCCGCCAGTAGCCACCGCAACCACGCCAACCTCTCCGACTAGGAAGCTGGAGCTTCCTACCTCACCAGGCCGCCAGATAGGTCGCACCCTCATCTCAAATAACTTTATTTAGGCGTGAGTTGTCTGAATTTTTATTCTGGGCCAATCGATTCCCAATGGGAAGCAGCACCCCTCGAGCTGGCGGAGCTCCTAGGTTGCCGGTTGGCTGGTGTCTAACGTAAGGGTGCGGGGGCGTAAGTTTTCCGCGGAAGCAAGGCTTAGATGGCTATCTTAGAGTTGCGTGGGTTGAGGGTACTGCCGCCGCCGGATCTGCAACCACGGCAGTGCGATGGGGAGGGGAGCGGAGTTTTGGTCGGGGCCACGGACGGCGGAGGCAGGCTGCTCTGCCGGTGGTCGCTGGATCTTCGTGGAAGATTCCGAACAGTGTCAGCTGAGAGGCACAAGACGACCATCAAGCCATCCGGCATAGATCAGACAGTACCAAAATAAAATAAAATCGTGTGACTCCAATTTAGTCTTTAGTCAACATATGTATGACCACTCTCGCACCTTGCTGTTGATCTCTTAGGGTATTTCTTCATATCAGAGAGACGTGTCATTCTTAACATTATGCTTTTTCTACATATTCAGCCACATCGTCTTCCGACTCATCGCAGCTGCTCCAACACGGGAAGTATACACTAGAAGGGAGCTATAGTCCCCACTCAACAGTTCCCTGCATCGAATGCGCGTGCCCGACATGGACAACCACAACAACTGCAGGGCCATCGACAAGTCAGCACATGAGGCTCACTCCTATGGATGGCGGCTAGATAGGTTGTAACCTCATCTTACTTGTGTGCAACATTTATAGCTTTGTTATTCATCTAAGCATGGAAAATAGATTATCACATTTCACTGTATATTCATGCTGATCTCTTACAGGTCTTGTTTAGGAGTTAATGCTATTCCATAGTTCAGCTAAGAGACTTGTTCTTTAGGTAACGCTGTTCCATAGTTATCATCCATCAGCCAATGCTATCCCACAAGCTGGTGATTATAGTATTATACCACTTCTAGTATAACCTATGTTGTTCCTTAGTACTTTTGTGTGCTATCTAGTTAATCTTGAGTACAAACGATACATATTCTGTATCTTTCATTGGTGTTCTCCCTTTAGTTTTTGAGACCTGTTGCTGCTACTTAACCCCAATCCTACTATTTATGTCGTCTCCTACATGCACTCATTACATAAAATCTAACTACTAGCTGTCTTCCATGCATGTCAGATATAATTGCACACACTGATTTATCCACAAGAACCTCACGGAGCAATGTAACGGCCAACAAGCTTGACGTCAATGATACCCAATATGATGGAACATGTAAAGGCAGTTCTTTACAAGACTTGCAGAAAGACGATGAATCTTATTCACCCCATAAGGTCCTTGCTCTAACTTGGCCATTGATATGGGTACATCATGCATATAATGTCCTGGAGTAGATCTACTCTGTTGTAATGCCTTGTGCTTAGCCTGCTGATCATGCATGTAAATATGGCATGCCTTCCTGTTTTTCAGTACCTATTCCATTCATGATAACATGTTTTCAAATTCAAGTACTGTCATTCTACTCTATCGCAATGCAATCTGCTTAGTTTGGACATCATGCTTCTCAATATCTTATGCATTGTTATTCATCAGTATGTACTTCATCTGTCTACCATACCATGTTTTTTTACATTGAAGTGATGTTTTAGTGGTCTCTTGCAATGCCATCTTAGTTTCCCAATCATACACGCATATGTTGCCTTAGTGTTTTTCTGTATGTATTCTGCTAGCATACAGCTTTGCATTCAAGTAGTGTTTTTTACACTGTTGTACTATCGTATCCGTAGCTCTTACATCATACTCCCTCCATCCGGATTACATGTCGTAGAAATGGATAAAACTGGATGTATCTAGAACTGAAATACTCCTAGACCCATCCATGTATTTTCAGATGGAGGGAATACATGTCAATATGTCATGCCTTTCTATTCTACAGTACCTATTCCATCTCTGTTGTAGCATGTTTTATAACTGAAGCACCATTCTTCTATATAAGGCATGCAAGGGGAAGATGTCTATGTTAGAGTCTGAAGGGTTACAAGCCAGGTCTTTCCAAAAGATCCAAACGCTAGGAGATAATAAACCAACTCCAGTTTTCATAGACACTGCTCCAGCACAGAGAAAC
This sequence comes from Triticum urartu, assembly GCF_003073215.2. Taxonomy (NCBI): domain Eukaryota; kingdom Viridiplantae; phylum Streptophyta; class Magnoliopsida; order Poales; family Poaceae; genus Triticum; species Triticum urartu. Next base: position 134,730,719 of record NC_053024.1, on the reverse strand, counting down.
CCAACTCACACTGATAATAAGCACATTCCAGTGGCCAAAGAACTAGTCCGCTCCAGTCCAGCAAAAATATGTCAACTCCATTCTAAGAAGCGTGTGCATATCCTTGCATCATGAAATTTTATAGCATTCTGATCATATTTTCTACATGTTTCCTACACATCTCTCTTTTAGAAAATAAGGTTAAACGATAGAAGACTTCCTCCATTGGGATCGTATTCGAGGAAAATATCTTGCGTGAATTCACTGTGCTCCAATGCTGATGTAAGTACCTGTTGTATATCACTATATTTTTACATTAGCATGTATTTTGTTAATCTCTGTGAATCCAACCTTTATCTGATCTAAAATTAGTCATAGCAAAATGTTAAAGGTGCCGATGTTGATTTTTGTAAGGAAAACTGCTTGGTAGTTTTGCATACTGAGCTGCATGAGTGTACTATCTCATATCATGCACATTACTGAATTGTAGTGCTGCTCTGGTTGCCCATTCATTCATTTTGTCAAAGTTGCTTTCGTATTACCTTACCTGGTTATGATAGCTGTGCCATATTGTGTTAATTTGGTGTAGGCTAGTTGCCCAAACGTTCGTTGTGTCAATGTTGCTTTCCTATTATCTGACCTGGCCAATGATAGCAATGCTAGTGTGTTAGTTTGGTGCAGGCTGCTGAACATAAGAAGACAAACTCTGAAAACAGCAAGGCAACCCCATTGTTTCTTTCCAATAAATCTAGGCCAGGTAATATGGCAATAGCTCATGATTAATCTGTTCGGTTCCCCTCCTAATTTATGTTATGATGCAGTGGTCGAGACACCCTCCACTACCAATAATACAAGCATGCCAAAATTGCCATCTGAATCTATTCAGTTTCCTCTGTCTCGAATGCAACGAAAAAATGTATGTTTGTGAACCAATTAATGGCTGAAGCAATGATGGAAATGGTGGAGGAATCAGAGGTGCACATTCGTGCGCAACAACAACTGATCAATGTTTTCAGAGACAGTGTAGCAAAGCAGCAAGAACTTTCCCACATGCTTATGGGCGTCATCCGTGCTGAGTTGCAGATTTTGATGTTGTAGATCGTTAGGTTCTGTTCATTTATTTACACTGGCATAAATCTTTGATTGCCCAGTGTATGTAATTTCCTGTAATATATGCTGGATGTGCAATGTTTTTCTATGTATGCCGTACCTTTGCTTGATCGGTTTTGGTCCTGTGCATAATTGCTCGTCGTAATGGGCACAAATTATCTAATTGGGCCTAAAGACTATGTACTAACTTTAGTGAGCCCATTAAGTTAATGGGCCGTTACTAGGCCAAAAGTTAATGCTCGGCCCTCTTACCTCCCGGGTCGTTAACAAGCCGACATCAAAGCGGGCGACAGGTGGGCCCATTTGATTTCGCGGGCCATTAACAGGCCGTTACAAAGGTCGGGCTACATATGGCCCAACTATATTTTGGGCCTTTAGCAGGCCGAAAGAGACAACGGGCTCGTACTGGACCATGAAGAGCATGGGCCGCTAAGAGGCCGAAAGTTAGGTCGTACAATAAATGGCCCAACTGTGTTGTGGGCCTTTAGCAGGCCAAAAGAGAAACCGGGCTGGTATTGGACCATGAAGAGCATGGGCCGTTGAAAGGCCAAAACTCAGGTCCAACTACAAATGGCCCAACTTATTTATGGGCTGTCAACAGGCTGAAAGACGCACTGGGCCGGGAATTGGCCCAACACTTAAATGGTTCGCTAAAAGGCCAAAACTAAGGTTCGACTACAAATGGCCCAACTCATTTATGGGCCGTCAACAGGCTGAAAGACACACCGGGCCGGAAATTGGCCCAACACTTAAATGGGTCGCTAAAAGGACGAAAGATGTACATCCTGAAAATTGGCCCATCCCTTGAATGGGCCGTTAATCGTCCAAAATCACATCGGCCCGATATTGAGACCAAATATATAGCGGGCTGTTAATGGGCTCGAACTAATGATGGGCTGCAATGGTGTCAAATCCTTTTGGGGCCGTTGACGGGCCAAATTGGCACATCTCATATGGGCCGTGAGCTTAAATGGACCTGACACAAGTAGGCCTTATATGGGCCAGCCTGATAATTTTTACTAGGGCAGCCTTTTTCATCGGAATGGGCCACTGTTGGGCCATGCCATGTGTCGACCTATCATTGGCGCCTCCTGTCCAATGAGTGGATTACATCTGTCCCAACGGTGAGCCAACACGTGTTTCCTCCGGCCAATGAGAATTTTACACGTGGAAAATCCCCATTGGTCCGGGCTGTTAACAGGTTATGGGATCCGAAACCGGACCCGATAGCTTAACATCAACCCGTTACGGTGGATGCCACGTGTCGGTCACCCTTGACGAAAGCACTTTCATGACGCGCCATTAATCGTCATGGAAGTGGACACTTCCGTGATGATAATTTTGGTAATGTCATGGAACACTTCTACGACAGCACATGTATGACTATCTTGATTCTATCATCAAATCGTCATGGATGTCCATGCATGACAGAAAATCCGACCTACTATGACAAACACGTATCATCACAGAAGTGTCTTTTTTGTAGTGCTGGGAGCTCCAGGAGCATGTTGGTGCCATTGGACCGAGCGGAGGTGCTCAGGGGTGAGGACCTCATCGGCCATGGCGGACGTCAGCTGAGGGAGTCCTGGACTAAGTGGTCCTCGGACGTCCGGCCTGTTATGTATGGGCCGGACTGATGGGCTGTGAAGATATGAAGACCGAAGACGGTGCCCGTGTCTGGATGGGACTCTCCTTGGCGTGGAAGGCAAGCTTGGTGAACAACTATGAAGATTCCATATTATGTAACCAACTCTATGTAACCCTAGACCCCCCCCCCCCGTTGTCTATATAAACCGGAGGACTTAGTCCGGATAGGGGATACTCAATACCTTAGTCATACAGGCTAGACTTCTAGGGTTTAGCCATTATGATCTCGTGGTAGATCAACTCTTGTAATACTCGTATTCATCAATATCAAAAAAGCAGGACGTAGGGTATTACCTCCATCAAGAGGGCCTGATAACGCACAAGTATACGAGATCGCAACAATTTTCGATAAGTAAGAGTGTCGAACCCAACGAGGAGCTAAAGGTAGAACAAATATTCCCTCAAGTTCTATCGACCACCGATACAACTCTACGCACGCTTGACGTTTGCTTTACCTAGAACAAGTATGAAACTAGAAGTACTTTGTAGGTGTTGTTGGATAGGTTTGTAAGATAATAAAGATAAAGTAAATAAAAAGTAGGGGCTGTTTAGATAAAGACACAACTAAGTTAGTTTTGTAAAGAGCTTTTTGTTACAAGAAAGTTATTGTCCCTAGGCAATCGATAATTAGACCGATAATCATTATTGCAATTTTATATGAGGGAGAGGCATAAGCTAACATACTTTCTCTACTTGGATCATATGCACTTATGATTAGAACTCTAGCAAGCATCCGCAACTACTAAAGATCATTAAGGTAAAACCCAACCATAGCATTAAAGTATCAAGTCCTCTTTATCCCATACGCAAACAACCTACTTACTCGGGTCTGTGCTTCTGTCACTCACGCCACCCACCATAAGCAAATCATGTACATATTGCAAACCCTACAACAGGAATCCCTCACGCTTGCGCGACAGGGAGAGCACCATGGGACAACACTAATAATAAAACATGCAACTCAAACCAATCACGATCATCAATTAACCCATAGGACAAAACGGATCTACTCAAACATCATAGGATAGCCATACATCATTGGGAAATAATATATAGCATTGAGCACCATGTTTAAGTAGAGATTAAAGCGGATAAGAGAGAGATTACACCGCTGCATAGAGGGGGAAGAGTTGGTGATGCTGGCGGTGAAGTTGTTGGTGAAGATTGCGGTGATGATGATGGCCCCCGGTGGCACTCCGGTGCCACTGGAAGCGAGGGGGAAAGAGCCCCCCTCCTCCTTCTTCTTCTTCCTTGACCTCCTCCCTAGATGGGAGAAGGGTTTCCCCTCTGGTCCATGGCCTCCATGGCGTGGGAGGGGCGAGAGCCCCTCCAAGATAGGATATGTCTCTTTGTCTCTCTCTGTTTCTGCGTTCCCAGATTCTATCCTTTCACCGTTTCTTATATTCCCAGAGATCCGTAACTCTGATTGGGCTGAAATTTTAACACGATCTCTATCCGAATATTAGCTTTCATGCGGTGAAATAAGGGATCAACCGCCTTACGGGGTGGCCACGAGGGCCCAGGGCACGCCTGACCCCCTGGGGCGTGATACGTCTCCAACGTATCTATAATTTTTGATTGCTCCATGCTATATTATCTACTGTTTTGGATGTTCATGGGCTCTATTATACACTTATATATCATTTTTGGGACTAACCTATTAACCCAGAGCCCAGTGCCAATTTCTATTTTTACCTTGTTTTAGAATATCACGGAAAAGGAAAACCAAACGGGGTCCAATTGACCTGAAACTTCACGGAACTTGTTTTTGGATTAGAAGAAGCCCAGAAGATTTGGAGTGCACGTTAGGGGATCTACGATGAGGCCACGAGGCAGGGGGCTCGCCCACCCCCTCTGGGCGCGCCCTCCACCCTCCTGGGCCCCTCGTGCCCCCCTGACATACTTCTTCCGCCTATATATCTCCATATACCCTAAAACATCCGAGAGCACAATAGATCGGGAGTTCCACCGCCAGAAGCCTCCGTAGCCACCGAAAACCAATCTAGACCTGTTCCGGCACCCTGCCGGAGGGGCAATCCCTCTCCGGTGGCCATCTTCATCATCCCGGAGCTCTCCATGACGAGGAGGGAGTAGTTCTCCCTCGGGGCTGAGGGTATGTACCAGTAGCTATGTATTTGATCTCTCTCTCCCTCGTGTTCTTGAGGTGATACGATCTTGACGTATCGCAAGCTTTTCTATTATATTTGGATCCTATGATGTTTCTTCCCCCCTCTACTCTCTTGTAATGGATTGAGTTTCCCCTTTGAAGTTATCTTACCGGATTGAGTCTTTAAAGATTTGAGAATACTTTATGTATGTCTTGCCGTGCGTATCCGTGGTGACAATGGGATACCACGTGATTCACTTGATGTATGTTTTGGTGATCAACTTGCGGGTTCCGCCCAGGAACCTATGCATAGGGGTTGGCACACGTTTTCGCCGTGATTCTACGGTAGAAACTTTGGGGCACTCTTTGAGGTTCTATGTGTTGGTTGAATAGATGAATCTGAGATTGTGTGATGCATATCGTATAATCATACCCACGGATACTTGAGGTGACATTGGAGTATCTAGGTGACATTAGGGTTTTGGTTGATTTGTGTCTTAAGGTGTTATTCTAGTACGAACTCTAGGGCTGTTTGTGACACTTATAGGAATAGCCCAACAGATTGATTGGAAAGAATAACTTTGAGGTGGTTTCGTACGCTACCATAATCTCTTCGTTTGTTCTCCGCTATTAGTGACTTTGGAGTGACTCTTTGTTGCATGTTGAGGGATAGTTATGTGATCCAATTATGTCAGTATTGTTGAGGGAACTTGCACTAGCGAAAGTATGAACCCTAGGCCTTGTTTCAACGCATTGCAATACCGTTTACGCACACTTTTATCATTAGTTACCTTGCTGTTTTTATAATTTCAGATTACAAATACCTTTATCTACTATCCATATTCCACTTGTATCACCATCTCTTCGCCGAACTAGTACACCTATACAATTTACCATTGTATTGGGTGTGTTGGGGACACAATAGACTCTTTGTTATTTGGTTGCAGGGTTGCTTGAGAGAGACCATCTTCATACTACGCCTCCTACGGATTGATAAACCTTAGGTCATCCACTTGAGGGAAATTTTCTACTGTCCTACAAACCTCTGCACTTGGAGGCCAACAAGAAGAAGGTTGTGTAGTAGACATCAAGCTCTTTTCTGGTGCCGTTGCCGGGGAGGTTAGCGCTTGAAGGTATATATTTAGATCTTGAAATCAAGTCTTTTAGTTTCTTGTTTTATCACGAGTTTAGTTTATAAAAGAAAACTTAAAAAAATGGAATTGAGTTTGTCTCATACGCTTCACCTTTTTAATATCTTTCGCGAGTATGATGGGAAGGATAATTGTGCTCAAGTGCTAGAAGAAGAAATCTATAAAATGTTTGGCACTAAATATTTGAATGATGAGCATGATTGCAATGTTGTTAGTATGAATTCCTTGAATATCCATGATGCTAATGATATGCAAAGCCACAAGCTTGGGGAAGCTATGTTTGATGAAGATGATATTTTTTGCCCCCCAAGTTTTGATGAGCAAATTTATTATGATGAAAGCATGCCTCCTATCTATGATGATTATTGTGATGACATTTATTCTTTAAAGAATAATGATAACCATGAAACTTGTCATCTTGATCTTAATTTCCAATCACATGATAGTTATTTTGTTGAGTTTGCTCCCACTATTATTCATGAGAAGAATTTTGCTTGTGTGGAGAGTAGTAAATTTTCTATGCTTGTAGATCATGAAAAGAATGCTTTAGGTGCTGGTTATATTGTTTAATTAATTCATGATGCTACTTAAAATTATTAGGAGGTAGGAATATATGCTTGTAGGAATTGCAATAATATCAAGTTTCCTCTCTATGTGCTTAAAGTTTTGAAGTTATGCTTGTTTTACCTTCCTATGCAAGTTGATTCATGTTCCCACAAGTTGCTTGCTCACAAAATACCTATGCATAGGAAGTGGGTTAGACTTAAATGTGCTAGTAATATTATTCATGATGCTCTCTTTATGTTTCAATTCTTATCCTTTATGTGAGCATCATTGAAATCATCATGCCTAGCTAGGGGTGTTAAACGATAGCGCTTGCTGGGAGGCAACCCAACTTTATTTTCATTCCTTGCTTTTTGCTCCTGTTTAGTAATAAATAATTTATCTATCCTCTGTTATGATTGAGTTTTTATGTTTTAGTTAGTGTTTGTGCCAAGTATAACCTTTGGGAAGACTTGGGGAAAGTCTTGTTGATCATGCTGTAAACAACAGAAACTTTAGCTCTCACGAGCATTGCTGCCATTTTTATTTGGAGAGTTCTATTTAGTTAATTATTTTTGCAGATGATTAATAGATAAATTACTCAGGTCCAGAAAGTTATTTGAGAATTTTATGAGTTCCATAAGTATACGTTTGATCCAGATTACTACAGACTGTTCTGTTTTTGACAGATTCTGTTTTTCATGTGTTGTTTACTTATTTTGATGAATCTATGGCTGGTAAAAGAGTTTATAAACCATAGAGAAGTTGGAATACAGTAAGTTTAACACCAATATAAATAAAGAATGAGTTCATTACAGTACCTTGAAGTTGTGATTTCTTTTCTTATACTAACGGAGCTTACGAGTTTTCTGTTAAGTTTTGTGTTGTGAAGTTTTCAAGTTTTGGGTAAGGATTCGATGGACTATGGAATAAGGAGTGGCAAGAGCCTAAGCTTGGGGATGCCCAAGGAACCCCAAGGTAATATTCAAGGATAGCCAAGAGCCTAATCTTGGGGATGCCCCGGAAGGCATCCCCTCTTTCGTCTTCGTTCATCAGTGACTTTACTTGGAGCTATATTTTTATTCACCACATCATATGTGTTTTGCTTGGAGCGTCAATTTATTTTTTTAGGATTTTCTTGCTGTTTGAATAAAATACCAAGATCTGAAATTATTAAATGTTAGAGAGTCTTCACATAGTTGCATAATTATTCGACTACTCATTGATCTTCACTTATATCTTTCGGAGAAGTTTGTCATTTGCTCTAGTGCTTCACTTATATCTTTTAGAGCACGGTGGTGGATTTGTTTTATAGAAACTAATGAACTCTCATGCTTCACTTATATTATTTTGAGAGTCTTAAATAGCATGGTAATTTGCTTTAAATCCTAATATGCTCGGTATACAAGATTAATAATAAAATTCTCTTATGAGTGTTTTGAATACTAAGAGAAGTTTGATGCTTGATGATTGTTTTGAGATATGGAGGTAATAATATCAAAGTCGTCCTAGTTGAGTAGTTGTGAAATTGAGAAATGCTTGTGTTGAAGTTTGCAAGTCCCGTAGCATGCACGTATGGTAAACGTTATGTAACAAATTTGAAACATGCGGTGTTATTTGATTGTCTTCCTTATGAGTGGCGGTCGGGGACGAGCGATGGTCTTTTCCTACCAATCTATGCCCCTAGGAGCATGCGCGTAGTGCCGAGGTTTTTGATGACTTGTAGATTTTTGCAATAAGTATGTGAGTTCTTTATGACTAATGTTGACTCTATGGATTATACGCACTCTCACCCTTACATCATTGCTAGCCTCTTTAGTATCGTGCATTGCCCTTTCTCACATTGAGAGTTGGCGCAAACTTCGCCAGTGCATCCAAACCCCGTGATATGATATGCTCTTTCACACATAAACCTCCTTATATCTTCCTCAAAACAGCCACCATACCTACCTATTATGGCATTTCCATAGCCATTCCGAGATATATTGCCATGCAACTTTCCACCGTTCCGTTTATCATGACACATTCATCATTGTCATATTGCTTAGCATGATCATGTAGTTGACATAGTATTTGTGGGAAATCCACCATTCATAATTCTTCCATACATGTCACTCTTGATTCATTGCACATATCGGTACACTGCCGGAGGCATTCATATAGAATCATCTTTGTTCTAGTATCGAGTTGTAATCATTGAGTTGTAAATAAATAGAAGTGTGATGATCATCATTTTCTAGAGCATTGTCCCAAGTGAGGAATAAAAAAAGAGAAATGCCATAAAAAAAGAGAAGGCCCAAAAAAATAGAAAAAAAGGAAGAAAGGCCATAAAAAGAGAAGGCCCCAAAAAATAAGAGAAACAGAGAGAAGGGAAAATGCTACTATCCTTTGCCACACTTGTGCTTCAAAGTAGCACCATAATCTTCATGATGGAGAGTCTCTTGTTTTGTCACTTTCACATACTAGTGCGAATTTTCCATTATAGAACTTGGCTTGTATATTCCAACAATGGGCCTCCTTAAGTGCCCTAGGTCTTTGTGAGCAAGCAAGTATGATGCACACCCACTTAGTTTCTTTTGTTGAGCTTTCATACATTTATAGCTCTAGTGCATCCATTGCATGGCAATCCCTACTCCTTACATTAACATCAATCGATGGGCATCTCCATAGCTCATTGATTAGCCTCGTTGATGTGAGACTTTCTCCTTTTTGTCTTCTTCACATAACCCCCTCATTATTCTATTCCACCCATAGTGCTATATCCATGGCTCACGCTCATGTATTGCGTGAAAGTTTATAGGTTTGAGATTACTAAAGTATGAAACAATTGCTTGGCTTGTCATCGGGGTTGTGCATGATGAGAGCATTCTTGTGTGACGAAAATGGAGCATGACTAAACTATATGATTTTGTAGGGATGAACTTTCTTTGGCCATGTTATTTTGAGAAGACATAATTGCTTAATTAGTATGCTTGAAGTATTATCATTTTTATGTCAATATGAACTTTTGTCTTGGATCTTTCGGATCTGAATATTCATGCCAAGTAGCACCCCGCATCAAAAATTCTGTTTTTATCATTTACCTACTCGAGGACGAGCAGGAATTAAGCTTGGGGATGTTGATACGTCTCCAATGTATCTATATTTTTTGATTGCTCCATGCTATATTATCTACTGTTTTGGATGTTTATGGGCTCTATTATACACTTTTATATCATTTTTGGGACTAACCTATTAACCCAGAGCCCAGTGCCAGTTTCTGTTTTTACCTTGTTTTAGAATATCGCAGAAAAGGAAAACCAAACGGAGTCCAATTGACCTGAAACTTCACAGAACTTATTTTTGGATCACAAGAAGCCCAGAAGACTTGGAGTGTACGTCAGGGGATCTACGAGGAGGCCACGAGGCAGGGGGGCACTCCCACCCCCTCTGGGCACGCCCTCCACCCTCGTGGCCCCCCTGACGTACTTCTTCCGCCTATATATCTCCATATACCGTAAAAACATCCGAGAGCACAATAGATTGGGAGTTCCGCCGCCAGAAGCCTCCGTAGCCACCGAAAACCAATCTAGACCCGTTCCGGCACCCTGCCGGAGGGGCAATCCCTCTCCGGTGGCTATCTTCATCATCCCAGTGCTCTCCACGATGAGGAGGGAGTAGTTCTCCCTCGAGGCTGAGGGTATGTACCAGTAGCTATGTGTTTGATCTCTCTCTCTCTCTCTCGTGTTCTTGAGGTGATACGATCTTGATGTATCGCGAGCTTTGCTATTATATTTGGATCCTATGATGTTTCTTCCCCCCTCTACTCTCTTGTAATGGATTGAGTTTCCCCTTTGAAGTTATCTTATCAGATTGAGTCTTTAAAGATTTGAGAACACTTGATGTATGTCTTGCCGTGCGTATCCATGGTGACAATGGGATACCACATGATTCACTTGATGTATGTTTTGGTGATCAACTTGCGGGTTCCCCCATGAACCTATGCATAGGGGTTGGCACACGTTTTCGTCGTGATTCTCTGGTAGAAACTTTGGGGCACTCTTTGAGGTTCTATGTGTTGGTTGAATAGATGAATCTGAGATTGTGTGATGCATATCGTATAATCATACCCACGGATACTGGAGGTGACATTGGAGTATCTAGGTGACATTAGGGTTTTGATTGATTTGTGTCTTAAGGTGTTATTCTAGTACGAACTGTAGGGCTGTTTGTGACACTTATAGGAATAGTCCAACGGATTGATTGGAAAGAATAACTTTGAGGTGGTTTCGTACCCTACCATAATCTCTTCGTTTGTTTTCCGCTATTAGTGACTTATGAGTGACTCTTTGTTGCATGTTGAGGGATAGTTATGTGATCCAATTATGTTAGTATTGTTGAGGGAACTTGCACTAGCAGAAATATGAACCCTAGGCCTTGTTTCAACACATTGCAATACCGTTTACGCTCACTTTTATCATTAGTTACCTTGCTGTTTTTATAATTTCAGATTACAAATACCTTTATCTACTATCCATATTGCACTTGTATCACCATCTCTTCGCCGAACTAGTGCACCTATACAATTTACCATTGTATTGGGTGTGTCGGGGACACAAGAGACTCTTTGTTATTTGGTTGCAGGGTTGCTTGAGAGAGACCATCTTCATCCTACGCCTCCTACAGATTGATAAACCTTAGGTCATCCACTTGAGGGAAATTTTCTACTGTCCTATAAACCTCTGCACTTCGAGGCCCAACAATGTCTACAAGAAGAAGGTTGTGTAGTAGACATCAGGGCGCGCCCCCTGGCTCGTGGCCCCCTCGGGCATCGTCTTGCGTGGATTTTTCTTCCCAAAAATCTCATATATTCCAAAAAAATCCATTAGTTTATATCCCATTTGGACTCCGTTTGATATGGATATTCTGCGAAAAAAAACATGCAACAAACAAGAACTGGCACTGGGCACTGGATCAATATGTTAGTCCCAAAAATAGTATAAAAATTTGCCAAAAGTATATGAAAGTTGTAGAATATTGGCAAGGAACAATCGAAAATTATAGATACGACGGAGATGTATCAGCATCCCCAAGCTTAATTCCTGCTCATCCTCGAGTAGGTAAATGATAAAAAAGATATTTTTTGATGTGGAATGCTACCTAGCATAATCTTGATCATGTAATCTAATCATGGCATGAATATTAAGATACGAGTGATTCAAAGCACGAGTCTATCATTTGACATAAAAACAGTAATACTTCAAGCCTACTAATAAAGCAATCATGTCTTTTCAAAATATCATGGCCAAAGAAAGTTATCCCTACAAAATCATATAGTCTGGCTATGCTCCATCTTCACCACACAAAATATTCACATCATGCACAACCCCGATGACAAGCCAAGTAATTTTTTCATATTTTTGACGTTCTCAAACATTTTCAACTTTCACGCAATACATGAGCGTGAGCCATGGACATAGCACTATAGGTGGAATAGAATGGTGGTTGTGGAGGAGACAAAAAAAAGGAGAAGATAGTCTCACATCAACTAGGCGTATCAATGGGCTATGGAGATGCCCATCAATAGATATCAGTGTGGGTGAGTAGTGATTGTCGGTGTTCTGGGAACGGGGGTCCCCAGACTTGCCTGCCTGCGGCCTGCGGCATGGCTCAAAGGGGGGCCCAGCACGGCCCATCTTCACCAACACAAACCCAAGACCCTCGCGAGGGGCCAAGCCTCGCGGGGCGGACGACGCGGAGCTTCCTCAGGCACGGCCTCGTCAGGCTGGCTCACGAGGTGCCCATGACGCAAGCCATGACGACTCAGGGCGCTAGGCGGGTGCCAGCCCGCGCAGCGTCCTCCTTTCCTCTTTGGTGCAAAGGGGGCAAGCGCAGCCGCGGAGTACCAAGGCATCAGGCAAAGGTTTCCATTTCGGTGCAACGAGACCAAGACCAGGAGGACTACGAGAAGGAGGTCACCGTGGAGCCCAAGACTGCGTCATCACCAGAGCTTTGCGCAGACGAAGACTACTTTTGTCAGGATAGCTGATACTTGCTGTCCCCCTTCAAATTAGCCCGCCATTGTTGGCTCCCTTCCCGCTCGATATTTGGGAAGAGGACCAGCCACCCACAGAGCAAGGGGGTCGTTCGGTCGGTTGGTTGAGAGAGAGAGAGAGAAAGGTGACTGAACTCCTCCCAGCAGTTCATCGCCACAGCCAAGAACAGACCCTCGCGAGGCTGTTCTTCCTAGTATTGTTCATCATCATCAGCCCAAGAGGCAATCCACCACACCACACACTGGAGTAGGGTATTACACCACAACGGTGGCCCGAACCAGTATAAACCCTGTGTCTCTTGTGTTGTTCTTTCCATAGTTTTAGATCCTAGCATGGTGGAGGGGTGCAGGTAGGTAGGAGGCGAAATCTCCGTGCGCACCCCAGTGTTCCAACCTCAAGGGTCTGCCGGAACCCGAAATCCGACATTTGGCGCGCCAGGTAGGGGTGCGCCGGAATCCACCTCTTATCTCTTCGTGCCCCGTCGCGTCGTCATCACCATGTCCGGCGACCAGGCGGGCAACCCAGATCCATGGGCGGCGTGGCCCGCCCGCGCAGAGCCGCTCGCCTCGGGCGACCGCGTGCCCCAGGCAGCTCGCGGTCCGCAGGGCGCTGCGGGCCGCGGGCGACGTGGACAGGCTTCGACAGCTCTCACACCGCGGCAGGCGCGGTCGGCAGCAAGGGCCTCCAATCACGCCGCGACCACGACACCGTACACCCGCCAGGAGCAGGCGAACTCGAGGGCCGCGCTCACGGTGGCCCGAGAGCTGCTGCAGTGCAGACTGCTGGAGGGCGGCCGCGACGTGCTGCTGGAGCGGGTGGCAGAGCTCCTGGGCTTCGCCGCCTCGGGGGCTCACCCCTTCTGCACCCAGCTCCCATCTCAAGCCTAGGGCGGCCCGTGCGGGGGCTCCGCGCCCGCCCGCGGGCTCCAAGGCTACTCCAACACTAGCGAGGCTGTCAGCACCGGACCGGCGGCGGCGCTGCCCCCGCTCGCAGTCCGCGAAGAAGGACCCGATGCGACCCGCGGCCCTAGTGGACTGCCGCGCTTCCACCCAACGGTAGACGCGTCAGGAAGGACCGCGTGGCACGCAGAGCACTACGGCGTGGCCTTCGGGATGACGGCGCCAGAGCAATACGTGCCCCTCATGATGGACCAGGGACACCCACACGGGGGCGAACAAGGCTCGCTCCTCAGCCCAAGCTGGGGGGACGAGGCGCCAGAAGCTGAGCCCTTCCAGGAGTCCCGGGACGGTCCCACTGGGCACGCTGGAGGCAACGATTATCGGGTACCGGTAATTCTTCAACAGGCATACGCTAACCATGGATCGCAGGAGGTGCAGGTTGCCACAGCGAGCAGCTGCCCCGCTCCCACAGTCTCCTACCCCTCGGGAGGAGGGCGCAGGGGGCTGTAGGAGAGGGGCAGGGATCCGGCATCACCACCACGGCGTTCGAAGCAAGGTGTCCTCAGGAGGTAGGCCCTCCGCTGGGGAGGTGCCTCAGGGGTTGCCCCCGGCGGAGGACCCGTGGTCGTCGGGGGAACCGCTGGCGACCGCTCTACCCCATCGGCGGTGTCCTGGTTTCCGGTCGTCGTTGATGGCACTAGAGTGTGGCGCAAGGCGGGGCCCTCATCTGGCGATATGAAGCAAGGCTAGTACCTATGAAGAAGGCCCAGTGCCTGTGAAGCTCGCCGCCCCATGACACTCTCACGTAATAATGAGTGGGGCTGTACACACCCCGGAGTCTCAGGGGTGCCGGCCTCAGGCCCTGGGGCTCCCTCCCACGCCCAGTGGCAACACTTAGCTCCACGCTGGTGAGAAGACGTCCAAGACTAGACTAGGTGCCGGACGCGGCCTTTTGTTTGCTTTCGTTGCTCTTCCCTTTGGTTGTCGCTTTCTCCCGCTGGATTCAAGTTGGATTCAAATTTGAGATTTGCGTGTGTTCGGGGAAGGGGTGCTTAGTCTCGTTCGAGCAATTTCTCGCGTTTTGGTTACCACTTCGCCTCAGCTGTCTCCCCTCGCGAGCCCCTCGCGAGCCGGGTCAGGCCTAGCTTGCACGCAGCCCAGACTGCCGCCGCCGCGTCCTCTCAGGAGGGTGTTTACTGCAGATCATACGGACTCAATCGGGGGACACTCAGGACACCACGGCCTCCCACGGGCCACCTCGGGGCCAACCGGGACCAAGGTAAACTAGCCGACCAGCGCGTCGCTTAGGCCAGCCACTTGGCGTGGGCGCATGGGCAACGTAGCGTCTTCTGATACGATAAACACAAGTTTTACATGAGGGGCTCCCCCTCCAAAATGCTCTCACAGCTATTAGGCCAAAACCTGAGTTCTATTCATGCAGGGTAAGGAAGCAGGAACAATGCACAATCAGTCGGATGAATCCCCCAATGCGCCCTCAGGAGCACCACCAGAGCCGTTGCTGGCGTCGATGAACTCGCCATCGCTGTCCGCGTTGCCGCCAGCGGCGTCAGGGCCGTCCATCACGCTGCCCTCGTCGGCCGCCACGATCACGTCGTCGTTGTCCGAGGCGAAGGCCCTGATAAGAGCATCCACATTGTCTTCCACCCAGTGCACCAGCTCGCCTCGGACGGCCTGGGGGACTGGGGCGATGGCGGCGTCAAAATCAAAGTGGGGATCCATGTTCCGGAGGTGGCTGAAGACGCGAAAAAAGGCGCGCCTGAGTAGGGCGCGACTCCTCTCCTCCACCAACCTGTCAGCCCTGATCGACCGCGCCTCCAGCTGCGTCACCACATCAGTAAAGAACTGAAGATTGCCCGTGTAGTTCACTGCGTGCGGCTCGCCGACGGTCTCCTTGCAGATGTTGCCCAAGGCCGCGTTGGCTCTCTCCCGGAGCGTGGTGAGCATGGGGCCGTGCTCATGCTCCAGGAGCCACCACTGACGTATCTCATCCGCATTCTGGCACGCGACGGCCTCAGCCTCCTCCACCCGCTGGCGAAGAAGGAGCACCTCGGCCTGGGAGGTGGTTAACTCACCTTGCGCCACCTCGAGGGCGGCCCGGGAAGCATCGGCCCGCCGCGTCGCCTCCTCCAGCTTGGCCCTCAAGGCGGCAGTCCTGCCTTCAGCTTCGGCCCGGATCAACCCCAGCTTCTCTTCGAACTCGTGCTCGAGGTTCAAATGCGCCATCGCCACTCGACATCCGACCTCCTCCAGGATGCGGGCTTCTTGTGCAGCAACATCATCCTCCACCTGCATCACCAAGCGCTCCCTCGTCTCCAGATGCTTGTACTTACGGGTACGTTCGGCGGCTTCTAGCATCAGTGCCTCCTCATGCTTCTGGAGCTCTGCAGAGTCACCGGAGGCCACCTTCATCGACGCAAGGGCTGCCTCGCGCAGCTCCACCTGCTCCTCCAGCGAGTGGCACCGGGACAGGAGCTCCCGAGCTCGCTCCTCCGCCGCCGTTCGCCGCCGGTCAGCTTCCCGAGCCTCCTCAGCGGCCCAAGATCGGGCCTCCCGAGAGGCCACCAGCGACGCCTTGGCCTCGGCGTCGTCAAGATCGCGCTGACGGCGCGCAAGGGCGATGGCTCCCTCTAGCTCGCGCCTCTCTACAGCCAGGCACAGGCCCTCGGCCTCGAGGCACGCGTCTTCATCAGCAAGCTCCTCACCAAGCAGGCTCACTGCGTCAGCTGCCCTTCGAAGGAATCCTTGGCGGAGAGCGCGACGCTCCCGAGCGCGCTCAAGCACGTCTTCCACACTATCATCTGCCCCAAGCAAGCATCAAGAGCCACGAATCAGCACCCCCCCTCCAGGCTGGGGGCTGGGGGCTGGCACCCTCGCGATGGCCGGGCACGCCGCGCCAGAAGCCCGGCCTGGGGCCAGCCCGTCCCCAGGTGAAGAGCGCAGGAAGCGCCTCAGCCAATCGCAGTCCACGACCAGGCGAGAAGCCCACGGCAGGCTGGCTATGCTACGAGAAGGCCCGCGAAGGAGGATCGCGAGGTGCGCAGGGCCACGATACGCCTCGGGATGGTTCGTCTCTTCGATCGCCCTCACCACAAGGGCTCCGCTGCTCAGAGCGCTCGAGGACGGTGGAGGGGGCGAAGCCAAGGGGGACGGCTCCTCAGCCGTCTCCGCAAGCTCGGCTGGAAGGGGCCTGCGGAGCAAGGGTCAGTAAGAGCAACAGAAGGATCGGGAGCTGGGAAAGGAGAAGGCTTAGTCATCAGTGGCGAAGTACTTTCTGCGCTTCAGCAGGCGACAAGGGTAACCGTCGCCCAGGGCCTCCCTTCTCTTTCGGAGGGCCCCAAAGTCCACGCAGAAGCGGCCTAAGAGTCAGGCGCAGGGATCAACCTGTGACGAAGATGGAACGTCAAGACGATCAGCGTCAGGGGCGCCTGCCTGATGTGCGCCGCCAATCGCCTCCCCAAGAGAAGCAGCTGGAGCCTCAGGGGCCCCAGTCGCAGGCGCAAAGGGTAGCTGTTTGTCACCCTCAGCCTCAACGGCACGGGCCCCGATAATTGCTTCCTCATGAGCCTCGCCCGGCGCTGTCACCACGCCGGGAGCCCCCTCGGCCTCTGGCGCCTCATGCCTCCCTGCTCCGCCGCTTGAGGAAGAGTCGCCTTGGCCGTCTGGAAGGGCAGTCACCATCACTGGGTTCTCGCGAGGTCCCTGGAGGCCGGCGGGGTGAGGCCCCCACTCATCAAAGACAGGCATTTGCTTCACAAAGTCGCCCCTGCTTTGGCAGAGGTACAACAAGGCCCCTCCCTGCTGGATCCTACCGGGGTTGGGGTCCCCAGCCAGGGTCAAGAGCGCCGTCCTCAGCACCTCAGGAGCCAGGTCCTCTTCCTGGAGCCTCATGCGATCCTCGCGCCCACGGAAGGCCCACATCCGGCGAGAGTGGCATTGGAGAGGAGCAACGCGGCATAGCAGGAACTCCTTCACCACCTTGGGCGCTGTCACGCCAAGCGACCTCAAGAGCGCGAAGCGGCGCCAGACGAAGACGAGCCGGGGGCTCTCAAGCGTCTCCTGGCCCCAGCCCGAATTGGGGACAGCAGTTGAGGTCGGCCCCGATAGCAGGGGGCTGGGCACCCCTGCGTCCACATACAGCCACCGCTTGCGGAACCCAACCGCGGGCAGGGGGAGCTTGAAGTCAATCCCAGAGGCTGCAGTCTCAGACGCGGCAACGAAGCTCACGCACGCCCAGCATTGGGTAGGGTCGACAAGACGCAGCGAGAAGAAGTGGCGCAGCAAGGCAACCGAAGGAGGGATGCCCACCATAGCTTTGCAAACAAAGGCGAAGACCGAAAGGAGGGTGATGGATTCAGGACCCAGATGCATCATGTGGATCTGATAGTGGGAAAGCACGGCGTTGAAGAAATCAGAAAAGGGAGGAACCAGACCCGCCCACAGGGCGTCGGCAAAATACGGGACCTTGGTGGCTGTCCTGTCGATGGAGAAGTGGGACGCGGGCCAGGCCGTCGTCCTCCCGCATTCATTGAAGATGGTGGCCAGAGCCGAGCTGACCATGCCCAAGCCCTCGGCGGGAGCCGCCAGCGGCGGCGGGCAAGGCGGAGACACGGGTTCCCTCCCTCTTCCCTTCTTTGTTGGAGCCATGGCGATGGGAAGGGGGAGGTTCGAGATTGAGTTGAAAACGGAAGCCGGAGTTCGAGCGGAGGAAGGATAGAGGGCGCTCGAGCAATAAAAAGAGGAACGACTGTGTACGACTATGGGTCCGCCTAGCATGGCGCAAAATAAGGAGGGCATGGGGGAACAGTGCTGCCCACGTCCAATCAACTGCCACGCGACGTCTAAGGCCGCAGGCTGTTAGGGCCCGCGGCGCTTCGCTCTTGCCCTTCCGCCTCCCTACACGACCAAGTCCGGGTGCGCCTTGGGCCCGGGGGCTACTGTCGGTGTTCTGGGAACGGGGGTCCCTAGACTTGCCTGCCTGCGGCCTGCGGCATGGCTCAAAGGGGGGACCAGCACGGCCCATCTTCACCAACACAAACCCAAGACCCTCGCGAGGGGCCAAGCCTCGCGGGGCGGACGACGCGGAGCTTCCTCAGGCACGGCCTCGCCAGGCTGGCTCATGAGGAGGCGGAGAGATCAAGGCGGGGTACCTCCCGAGGTGCCCATGACGCAAGCCATGACGACTCAGGGCACCTGGCGGGTGCCAGCCCGCGCAGCGTCCTCCTTTCCTCTTTGGTGCAAAGGGGGCAAGCGCAGCCGTGGAGTACCGAGGCATCAGGCAAAGGTTGCCATTTCGGTGCAACGAGACCAAGACCAGGAGGACTACGAGATGGAGGTCACCGTGGAGCCCAAGACTGCGTCATCACCAGAGCTTTGCGTAGACGAAGACTACTTTTGTCAGGATAGCTGATACTTGCTGTCCCCCTTCAAATTAGCCCACCATTGTTGGCTCCCTTCCCGCTTGATATTTGGGAAGAGAACCAGTGCCTCTATAAATAGGACCAGCCACCCACATAGCAAGGGGGTCGTTCGGTCGGTTGGTTGAGAGAGAGAGAGAAAGGTGACTGAACTCCTCCCAGCAGTTCATCGCCACAGCCAAGAACAGACCCTCGCGAGGCTATTCTTCCTTGTATTGTTCATCATCAGCCCAAGAGGCAATCCACCACACCACACACTGGAGTAGGGTATTACACCACAACGTTGGCCCGAACCAGTATAAACCCTGTGTCTCTTGTGTTGTTCTTTCCATAGTTTTAGATCCTAGCATGGCGGAGGGGTGTAGGTAGGTAGGAGGCGAAATCTCCGCGCGCACCCCAGTGTTCGAACCTCAAGGGTCTGCCGGAACCCGAAATCCGACAGGGATTACCATGCAATGGATGCACTAAGAGAAATAAGTGTATGAAAGCTCAAACTGAAACTAAGTGGGTGTGCATCCAACTTGCTTGCTCATGAAGACCTTGGGCGTTTTGAGGAAGCCCATCATCGGAATATACAAGCCAAGTTCTATAATGAAAATTCCCACTAGTATATGAAAGTGATAACTCAACAGTTTCTCTATATGGAGAACATGGTGCTACTCTGAAGCACAAGTGTGGTAAAAGGATAGTAACATTGCCCCTTCTCTCTTTTTTTGTTGTTTTCTTTTCTCTATTTTTGGTGGGCTTCTTTGGCCTCTTTTTTTGGGCTTATTTGTCCTCTTTTATTTAATTTTAAAGTTCAGAGTCTCATCCGACTTGTGGGGGAATCATAGTCTCCATCATCCTTTCCTCACTGGGGCAATGCTCTAATAATGATGATCATCACACTTTTATTTACTTACAACTCAACATTACAACTCGATACTAGAACAAAGATATGACTCTATATGAATGCTTCCAGCGGTGTACCGGGATGTGCAATGATCTAGCGTAGCAATGACATCAAAAAACGGACAAGCCATGAAAACATCATGCTAGCTATCTTACAATCATGCAAAGCAATATGACAATGAATGCTCAAGTCATGTATATGATGATGATGGAAGTTGCATGGCAATATATCTCGGAATGGCTATGGAAATGCCATGATAGGTAGGTATGGTGGCTATTTTGAGGACGGTATATGGTGGGTTTATGGTACCGGCGAAAGTTGCGCGATACTAGAGAGGCTAGCCATGATGGAAGGGTGAGAGTGCGTATAATCCATGGACTCAACATTAGTCATAAAGAACTCACATACTTATTGCAAAAGTCTATTAGCTATCGAAACAAAGTACTACGCACATGCTCCTAGGGGGATAGATTGGTAGGAAAAGACCATCACTCGTCCCCGACCGCCACTCATAAGGAAGACAATCAATAAATAAATCATGCTCCGACTTCATCACATAATGGTTCACCATACGTGCATGCTACGGGAATCACAACCCTCAACACAAGTATTTCTACTAATCCACAACTACCCACTAGCATGACTCTAATATCACCATCTTTATATCGCAAAACTATTGCAAGGAATCAAACATATCATATTCAGTGATCTACAAGTTTTATGTAGGATTTTATGACTAACCATGTGAATGACCAATTCCTGTCATCTCTCTAAATAGATATAAGTGAAGCAAGAGAGTTTAAATCTTTCGACAAAAGATATGCCCATGCTCTAACAAATCTAAGTGAAGCAAAAGAGCATTCTACAAATGGCGGTTTTCTATGTAAAGAGAAACAGGCAATCCAAACTTCAAATGATATAAGCGAAGCACATGAAGCATTCTATAAAGCCATACTCAAAGATATAAGTGAAGTGCAATGAGCATTCTATAAATCAACCAAGGACTATCTCATACGAGCATGGTGCATAAAAGAAAAATGAAAACTAAATGCAAAAGACGCTCCAAGATCTACACATATCACATGAATGAAACGAATCCGAAAACATATGGATACTTGTTGAAGAAAGAGGGGATGCCTTCCGGGGCATCCCCAAGCTTAGATGCTTGAGTCTCCTTGAATATTTACTTTGGGTGCCTTGGGCATCCCCAAGCTTGAGCTCTTGCCTCTCTTCCTTCTTCTCACATCGAGACCTTCTCGATCATCGAACACTTCATCCACACAAAACTTCAACAGAAAACTCGGTAAGATCCGTTAGTATAATAAAACAAATCACTACTCTATGTACTGTTGCAAACCAATTCATATTTTGTTTTTGCATTGTGTCTACTGTAATATAACTTTTTCATGGCTTAATCCACTGATAGGAATTGATAGTTTCATCAAAACAAGCAAGCTATGCATCAAAAACAGAATCTGTCTAAAATAGAACAGTCTGCAATAATCAGAACATTCACCACACTTTTGGTACTTGAAAAATTCTGCCCAAATTAGTAAAAATAAAAAACTTGTATAGAAAGACACGGCAAAAAGAATCAGAACCATTTGACGTCCTAGTAAAAAATGTAAAATTGCGCACTACAACCAAAGTGTCTGTCCTACACCGTACAAACCAACAAGCAAAGTAAACATCCTAAAGGCAAATCTTGGCACATTATTTTTATTTTTAAACTTTACAAAAGCACACAAAAGAAATAAATGACTCTCTAAAACTTCCGGGTTGTCTCCCTGGCAGCGCTTTCTTTAAAGCCATTAAGCTAGGCATATAGTGCTCAAGTAATGGATCCACCCGGATCCCAAGGTATATCAAAGCCAATTTGAATCAACAATGATTTGTAATTTAGTAGTGAGCACAAAGTAACATATATCACGCAACAGTGAAGTCTAACTCTCTTCCTATGCATCGGCACGTCATAAAAGAAAAATTCATGCATGCATAGTAAAGGCCAATGCATAGTGTAAACAGTTTCTTGCAATTTTATCGTGTTGGAAACATAAAGAGGCGAAGATGTAGTTCCTCTCTCATAATAATTGCAAGTAGGAGCAGCAAGCACATGCATATTATATTTATCAAAATCATCATGTGTAATAGTAAAAGGCAACCCATCAATATAAACCTTAATAAGCACAAATTTCTCTGATATAGTGTAGTTTGGAGAATTCAAAAAGATAATAGGACTATCATGTGTGGGTGCAATAGCAACAATTTCATGTTTAACATAAGGAACTATAGCAAGTTCATCTCCATAAGCATCATTCATATTCGCATCATGGCCACAAGCATAGCAAGCATCATCAAAAAGGGATATTTCAAGAGAATCAACGGGATCATAACAATCATCATAGCATTCATCGTTCGGTAAGCACGAAGGTAAATTAAACAATGTATGAGTTGAAGAGTTACTCTCATTAGAAGGTGGGCACGGGTAGCTAATCCGCTCTTCCTCCTTTTGTTCTTCGCTCTCCTCATCATCTTTTTCATCCAATGAGCTCATAGTTTCATCAATTTCTTCTTCCATAGATTCCTGCAAAATATTAGTCTCTTCTGGGACAGCGGAGACTTTCTCAATAAACGCATCAATATCGGAATTGTATTCATAATTCTCATAACAATATTTAAGGATAGCTAAACTTTCAGGTCTGTAGACAGCATCATAAAGATTTTCATATTCTTTGACATAGATTCAATTTCACAAGCACCCATAAAAGCAAAAAATTCTTCAATTTGTTGAACATCATAGTAATTATAAACACCCTTAGCATACGAAGATATGATTCCATTATCACTAAAATCATATCGATAGGCAAGGTGTTTCTTAGGGTTTTCAGAACAACAAGTAAAATCATATATTTCACATAAATTCCAAGCATAGCATTGCAAACGATGAATTTGACCCAGTAAAAGTTTTCCTTTTTCAGATATACGGTGTCGCACATAACAATCATGCTCATCTAAAGATTTACCTCAACTAAGCTAGTTGGGGTTTCAGCCCGAGCACATAGGGATCGAAGATGATCCAAGTAAAAAGCTTCAGTAGTGTGATAGATTTTGAGTGGTTCTTCAACCACTAGTTTTTTTGGTATTTTGCGTTTCCAACCCATGACTATAGATAGAAAACAAGAGCACAAAATAAAAACTACTTAGTGATAAAGCAAACAAGCACACACGAGAATATTCACCCCATGCTATTGCTCCCCGACAACGGCGCCAGAAAAAGGTCTTGATAACCCACAAGTATAGGGGATCGCAACAGTTTTCGATAAGTAAGAGTGTCGAACCCAACGAGGATCTAAAGGTAGAACAAATATTCCCTCAAGTTCTATCGACCAGCGATACAACTCTACGCACGCTTGACGTTCGCTTTCCCTAGAACAAGTATGAAACTAGAAGTACTTTGTAGGTGTTGTTGGATAGGTTTGCAAGATAATAAAGAGCAAGTAAATAAAAAGTAGGTGCTGTTTAGATAAAGACACAACTAAGTTAGTTTTAGTAAAGAACTTTTTGTTACGAGAAAGTTACTTGTCCCTAGGCAATCGATTATTAGACCGGTAATCATTATTGCAATTTTATATGAGGGAGAGGCATAAGCTAACAAACTTTCTGTACATGGATCATATGCACTTATGATTGGAACTCTAGCAAGCATCCGCAACTACTAAAGATCATTAAGGTAAAACCCAACCATAGCATTAAAGTATCAAGTCCTATTTATCCCATACGCAAACAACCTACTTACTCGGGTCTGTGCTTCTGTCACTCATGGCACCCACCATAAGAAAATCATGAACATATTGCAAACCCTACATTGGGAATCCCTCACGCTTGTGCGACACGGAGAGCACCATAGGACAACACCAATAATAAAACATGCTACTCAAACCAATAACGATCATCAATTAACCCATAGGACAAAACGGATCTACTCAAACATCATAGGATAGCCATACATCATTGGGAAATAATATATAGCATTGAACACCATGTTTAAGTAGAGATTATAGTGTGTAAGAGAGAGGTTACACTGCTGCATAGAGGGGGGAAGAGTTGGTGATGATGGCCATGAAGTTGTTGATGAAGATTGTGGTGATGATGATGGCCCCCGGTGGCACTCTGGTGCCACCGGAAGCGAGGGGGAGAGAGCCCCCCTCCTTCTTCTTCTTCCTTGACCTCCTCCCTAGATGGGAGAAGGGTTTCCCCTCTGGTCCATGGCCTCCATGGCGTGGGAGGGGCGAGAGCCCCTCCGAGATTGGATCTGTCTCTCTGTCTCTCTCTGTTTCTGCATTCCTAGATTCTATCCTTTCACCGTTTCTTATATTCCAGGAGATCCGTAACTTTAATAGGGCTGAAATTTTAACACGATCTCTATCCAGGTATTAGCTTTCTTGTGGATAAATAAGGGCATCAACCGCCTTACGGGGTGGCCACGAGGGCCCAGGGCGCGCCCCCTGCCTCGTGGCCCCCTCGGGCATCGTCTCGCGTGGATTTTTCTTCCCGAAAATCTCATATATTCCAAAAAAAATCTTCGTCAGTTTTTATCCTGTTTGGACTCCGTTTGATATGGATATTCTGTGAAACAAGAAACATGCAACAAACATGTACTAACACTGGGCACTGGATCAATATGTTAGTCCGAAAAATAGTATAAAAAGTTGCCAAAATTATATGAAAGTTGCAGAATATTGGCATAGAACAATCAAAAATTATAGATACGATGGACACGTGTCAGGGCCCAAACCTGGGTAAAGCTTCGTCTCCCTTGTCTCCTGTTACCATCAACCTTAGACGCACAGTTCGGGACCTCCTACCCGAGATCCGCCGGTTTTGACACCGACATTGGTGCTTTCATTGAGAATTCCACTGTGCTGTCGTCGCAGAGGTTGATGGATCGACTTATCGTCAAGGAAAATATTACCTCCGGAGGTACTCTGGCCTCGGGCCAAACCCTCCGGCTGAGCGATTATACCATGATCGCCCGCTCAGCCTCTGAGCCAGTGAGGATGACCTCTCGAGTCATTAAAAAATGCATCTGCGTTGATTCTAAATATGCCAAACGGATGGATCCGACGGAGTTATCGTCTTTGAACGAACTCCTAGATCGCATTACCGCCTTGGGAGTCGCTACAGACTACGATCGGATTGGGCTTAAACCCGACCAGAGAGAGATTAATTCTCCACTGATCACCCACCAAATAGTGGTAGTCGAGGAGCAAGATAACCCTTCCTCTACATTGAGGATGAATTATGTTCGGATCTCCGACCTCGAGAAGCCGGACACCATTAGGCAGAAGGACACGCCTTGCCCTCCGAACTTAGAGTTGGACGGTAGGCTTCAAAAATCAGAAGACACTCCGGAGCCCGGACTGTTCAGTCTGGAAAAACCACAGACTCCGGATCATCGTTCGGGTCAGGGTTCAGATCCAATTCCACCCACCCAACCAGACATAAGTGCTCTCACGAGCACAAAACAGCAGTCTCGAGAAACGGTCCACCACTTCTGGGCCAGATTTCTCCTTGTCAAGGACAAGGTCAAGGATTGCTGCGACGAGGACATGATATCAGCGTTCCGCAATAATTGCACAAACGAAGGACTCCTCAACGCCATTAATCGCCGCCGCATACTACACTTCACCTACATGGCAACTATTGTACAGAAGTACAACACAATTGAGAGCGCCTAGAGAAATCACACAGTTTGGGAGCTATCGGCCCCAACTCAACCACTAGTCCAGGCAAAAAGGGTGCACCCTTGTAACGCGCCTAGACCAATAGCCAAGAAATACAAACCCATTACGCGGTGCGGAACCGTTCTGGAGGGATGGATTGATGGCCCCTGCAAAATACACACCACACCGGACACTATACCATCCCACAACCTTAGAGCATGTTGGATACTCTGGTAGGTAGCCAAAAACGGTGAGGACATCCTCACCAAGGACATCACGGAGCAACACCCTCCAGAAGACGACAAACCCAGAGTACTGACAGTCTTTGAGACATTAACTTCAAACAATAGGCACAAAAGGGCACTCCACAAACTCGCCGAAGTTTGCCAGATCGCAACAATAAACCCATGGAACAACATAGCGATAACCTTTAATGCTGGTGACGAACCAAAACACAGGACAGTCCGAGCACCAGCTGCCTTGGTCCTCAGCCCAATTGTGGATGGCTTTTGGCTCACCAAGGTTCTCATGGACGGCGGTAGCAGACTAAACCTCATTTATGACGATACAATACGAAAGATGGAAATAGATAGGAGCCGCATTGAGCAAAACAGCACGACCTTCCGAGGAATCATTCCTAGTCGGGAGGCACGCTGTGCGGGAAAAATCACACTCGACGTGGTATTCGGCACGTCGGAGAACTATCGGTCCGAAGAAATAACTTTCCAGGTGCCCCCCTTCAACAACGGATATCACAACCTCTTGGGGCGAGATGCATTCACGCGCTTTCACGCAATACCCCATTATGGGTACATGAAGCTTAAGATGCCCGGGCCCAATGGCATAATCACTCTAGTTAGTGATCCGGACATAGCACTCCGCGCCGAGAATAAAACCGTGTCCCTGGCCCTTGAGGCATTATCTGAAGCCCTCACGGCCGAAGAATTAACCGTGCTACGCTCCATGGTGGACAGAGATGATGTGGTCCTAGACAAACGACCCAAATCCACCTCATTCAAGCCAGCAGAAGAAAAAGTCAAATTCCAAGTCCACCCAACGGACCCCAAGAAGACAGCATCCATAGGAGCACAACTAGACCCAACGGTTGACGCCGCTCTATGAGAGTTCCTACGCGAGAATTGGGATATATTCGCCTGGCACCCTTCTGACATGCCTGGAATCCCACGCGAGTTGGCCGAACAGAGCCTCAATATATTGAAGGGACACAAACCGGTCAAGCAAACACTGCGGCGCTTCTCCGAACCCAAACGCCTAGCTATGGGGGAAGAGCTTGCCAAGCTAATCCAGGCATGATTCATTAGAGAAATAAAACATCCAGACGGGCTGGCAAATTTGGTGATGGTTCCAAAGAAGGACAAATCCTGGCGCCTATGTGTCGATTTTAAAGACTTCAACGAGGCATGCCCTAAGGATCCCTTCCCCCTCCCCCGCATCGATCAAATCATTGACGCCACCGCAGGACACGACTCATTGTGTTTTCTTGACGCATATTCCGGATACCATCAAATCAAAATGAAGGAATCCGATCAAGCTGTAACAGCATTCATCATCCCCATATGGGAAATTTTGCTTCAACACTATGCCCTTCGGGCTCAAAAACGCCGGCGCCACATACCAACGCATGATTCAAACATGCTTGGAGAAAAAGATCGGCAAGACAGTTGAAGCTTACGTGGATGACATCGTCATCAAAACTAGGCACGTCGAAACACTAATAGGCGATTTACGTCTCACATTCGACAACCTCCACGGGTATGACATTAAGGTCAATCCGGAGAAGTGCGTTTTCGGCGTCCCTGCTGGAAAACTACTAGGCTTTATCGTTTCCAATAGAGGAATTGAAGAAAACCCAGCCAAAATCCAGGCTTTGTCACAATTGGCTAAGCCAACAGACCTTAAACAAGTTCAAAAGCTCGTGGGTTGCGTCGCAGCTCTAAGCCGCTTTATCTCCAGATTCGTAGAAAAGGCACTGCCACTCTATCGCCTTCTACGGCGAACCGACCACTTCGAGTGGACGGATGCGGCAACAGCCGGACTGGAGGAAATAAAAACCCTTCTTGCGAGCAATCCAATCCTGGCCGCACCAAACGCCGGTGAACCGATGTTATTATATATATTGGCAAGACATCAGGTGGCGAGCGCCATACTCGTCATTGAACGAGAACAGGACGGACATAAATTCCCTCTTTAGAAGCCAATATACTATGTATCTACTATCCTTACACCATGCAAATCCCGGTACCCTCATTATCAAAAGATAGCATACGCGGTCTTCATGGCATCCCGAAAGCTCCGTCACTACTTCCAGGAGTGTTCGATCACGGTGGCCTCCGAAGTACCACTCAATGACATTATAAACAACCACGATGCCACAGGCCGGATTATCAAATGGGCCATCGAGCTCCTCCCATTTGACATTACATATAAGCCACGTCGAGCTATCAAATCCCAAGTATTGGCCGACTTCATCGCCGAATGGATAGAGGCTGAACTCCCTAAAGAGTACGGCACATACTCCAATTGGGTCATATATTTCGACGGCTCCAAAATGCTGGCTGGGTTAGGAGGGGGCGTCGTTTTAACATCCCCTACTGGAGACGTCGTCCAGTATGTTCTCCAAATACTATACACAGACTCCAATAACGTAGCCGAATACAAGGCCTTATTGCATGGTCTCCGGATGGCTGTCTCCATGGGCATACAGCGCCTAGAAGTACGCGGGGACTCAAACCTTGCAATATCTCAAATAAATGGAGATTTCGACACCAAAGATCTGAAGATGGCAGCGTACCGTAACGCAGTCATAAAAATGTCGGCCCGGTTCGAAGGGCTCGAGTTCCATCATGTGGCTCGAGAAAGTAATCAAGCGGTGGATGTTCTTGCACATATTGGCGCTAATCGCAAGACCATCCCACCTAATATTTTCCAGGAAAGGCTCTTTAAGCCATCCGTGGTGTGGCAGGGGGAAAATGGCAATACTAGTCCGGATCCAAACATAACCCCAGATCCCGGTAACACCAACGTCGTCGGGGGCTCAGCCATCGAAATAACACCATCGGCGCATCTCATCATGGCAGTCATTGCCCCATGGACCGAACCCTTCCTGGCCTACCTTAACAGGAAAGAGCTTCCTGTGGACCACAATGAGGCCCGCTGCATTGTCCGGCGTTCAAAGGCGTAGACGGTTCATGACGGAGAGCTCTATAAGAAAAGCGCCACCGGAGTCCTTCAACGATGTATATCCGAGGAAGAGGGGTGGTATCTCTTGGCTGAAATTCATGCTGGACTCGGTGGTCACCACGCCGCAGCTCGGGCCCTTGTCAGCAAGGCCTTCTGTACAGGGTTTTATTA
Source organism: Triticum urartu (assembly GCF_003073215.2). NCBI lineage: Eukaryota > Viridiplantae > Streptophyta > Magnoliopsida > Poales > Poaceae > Triticum > Triticum urartu. The sequence goes on along the minus strand of NC_053024.1, from coordinate 134,701,826 downwards.
GCTGACGGCTCGAGCAGATGCATATGACCTTGTCCAACGTTGCGTCGGATGCCTACTCTTTGCCAATCAAAGCCATATGCCCCCCATTGCCTTACAAACAATCCCCATCACTTGGCCTTTTGCGGTCTGGGGACTCGATATGGTTGGAAGGAGGAAGCCATAAGAGAAAGTATCTGCTGGTCATGGTGGATAAATTCACTAAGTGGATGGAGGCCAAACCAGTTAAAACGTCCGAAGCGAGGCTAGTAATAGATTTCATATCCGGTGTGGTACACCGTTACGGTGTCCCGCACAATATAATCACCGATAATGGCTCCAATTTTATAGCCGATGAGGTGAAAACCTGGTGCGCTAATCTAGACATTAAGCTCGATTACGCCTCTATCTATCACCCGCAAACAAACGGTCAAGTCGAACGGGCTAATGGTCTTATTATGAGCGGCATCAAACCCAGACTAGTGCGGTCTTTTAAGGAATCAGATAAGCACTGGGTGGAGGAACTTGACTCGGTACTCTGGGGGTGTGGACCATGCCCAACCGCTCTACTAGATATACACCCTTCTTCATGGTGTACGGTGCGGAAGCAGTGTTACCCTGCAATATTATTCATGACTCACCTCGAGTGCGTATGTACTAAGAGAGAGAGAGAGGCCGAGCTTGATCGGCAGGCCAACTTAGATGCCTTGGAGGAGGAGCGCGATGTCGCCAAAGCACGTTCCACATTTTATCAACAGCAGGCTCGCAGGTATCAAAGCATAGAAGTGCGGGCCAAGACGTATAACGCTGGTGAACTCGTTCTACGCTTACCGGAGAAGAAAAAGGACAAACTCAAGCCCAAGTGGGAGGGTCCCTTCATCATTGAGGAAGTTCTCACCGGAGGATCGTGCCACCTATGTGATACGTCAGATAATCACCTGGAGCCGAACCGCTGGAATGCGGCCAGACTACGACGATTTTATGCCTAACGCCGAACTCTGTGTTCACTTCCTCCCTCCTGTTATTACCATTATTTATTTTTCTCTCTTTTCGTCTTTTACCTTTTTTCATTCTCTCTTTAGCCTTACGGCTTTAGTGCTGCTAGACCATCCCTACCTGACGCGTACATCTCTAAATATGTACGTTCATTGCACCTGGGGGCTTCTCATACAGAAGCTTGCGACTATTCTTCGAGCATCAAGCTCAGCACATATGCGTTCCTTTTTTTCCATATGTACCTTTTCTTCACCACTATATGTATCGATATGACTTAAGGTTTGGCCAAGCTGGGTTGCCTGGCTCCTGTGCTTATGCCCTACGTTCCCATTAGTTCGGCTAGGGCATAAAGGGAGCACCTCTGTGATTGTTACTGTCGGGTCATCCAGATGTGTACCTCAGACTGGGTGAAGCCGAAAGCTAGCGTTCTTAAGGGAATATTCGGTCGGCGAATTAAAGGTGTTTCCGCATACACTCCATTGTGAACCCCAGATGTTACTTACTCTACGATTTTATCAATCACAGTTCGTACATGCACATTAACATGCATGCACACCCAGGGAAAGGAACCCTTAACGGAACTATTCTCTGTGGAAGATGTTTCTTACATAATGTAATATAGCATAACTAGCCGGTTACACATTGTCTGTTTGAGCAATTATGACCCCTACGCCTGGTTTCCACGCATACCCCGGTATATTCTACCGCTACGGTATTCAGAACACTTTGAACCTTCGGGTCAACAGGTTGAAGCGAAAAGGTCGGTGATGAAAATTGTCTTTATTATCCAGCTAGAAGGAAAGTACATAGTCGCTTATGACTCAAACAATTCCTCCTCTATACCGTCCAAAAGGCAGTCTAATTTACAATCCTGTTGGGAATATTTGGCGGCCACCTCTACTTAGTCATATACTAAACTAACGGGAATTTCTTCCCCATTCGACCCTAGCGGTCTGACACGAGCCATGTGATTAGGATCCAGCTTGGTATATCGCGTCTTGACCATGGCCCAGGCCTCTCGCGCACCCTCTCGGCAGGCTGATATCTTCCACCGCGCTCCCTTGAACCGCTCTACCAGCTTCTCCATGCTTCCCTGGAGGGGAGTCGTATGGCCATAAGGCCTTGGCTACATTCCGCATAGCCTGCCGAGCTTGCTTGTGCAACTGCGACAGCCCATGCAGAAGATCGCTTGATGATCCAGACACCTCCTCTTCGGGGTGGTTCGTCAATACACCTGCAATTACAGCTATATCAGCTATCGTTACCTCCAAACTGTTATAAGATAAAAGTGGCCATGTACTAAATATGCCGCCTCGGAGCTTCTTGTTCTCCTTCACAGAATCCGCTAGCTGAGCTCGCAAATCTTTCAGTTCTTCGCCCAGTTTGGGGTTCGAATCCTGGAGTTTCTTTTTCTCCTCAATGATTTTTGTCAATACACGCTCGTCCGCTGCTAGTAGCTCTTTGGCTCCGTGTTCTTCGCTTCAAGCGGCGTCCAGCTGCTCCCGTACTTGGTCTAACGACCCAACACACAAATAAGAACCCAGATTCACACTATCAGTGTACCATTATGAATTTTCGATAGAGGGAAATATTATCGGGAGATGCCTTGTATTTCTCAAGTTCGGCATTGGCAGCAAGCAGCTGACACTGACACTTTTCTAGTTCCTGAGCTAGCTGGGTGTTCTTCTCCATAAGCACCTGGTTGTACATTCATCATTAAATCGGTTGTTTCAACTCCTTTAAGTCTCGGGGGCTACTGGCATATGGTTATCATAGTCAGACAAAACAAATTTACCTGCACATCTTTCAAATGTTGCTTTGTGGCCCTGTTAATTTCATCTCGAGCAGCTCGGATGTATGCATCGGCCAAGCTGAATGCGTTAAATGACTCTTGTGAAAAGCCAGGGTCTTGTAAAATGGCCCAGCAGCGCCGATGATTCATGGCACTCTCCACTTCTGAGTTGGTGACGGATACATCGTCCGAGTCCTCAGCTGGAGGACAGTCCGGCATCACCCCCGCATCAGCCCCCGTCTTCACGGCAGGATTTGAATCCTGGCTCCGAGAAGTACGACTGCTCGAACCTCTGGATATAGTCCGGCACACCTTTCCCCTGACACATGGAAAACGGGAAGGTCACGGTTGGACGTGACTACTCAGGTGCATGTTGGCGAATTCGTACCTCTTTGATGAAGGTACGACCGTGTCTTAGTTTGCTTTCCTATTGGAAGATTCACTCGGAGTAGGGGACGCCCTCTTCGGAGGTACCCTTGGAGCGGTACGTCGCGCCGAACCCTTCCCCTTTTGAGCACATGATAGTGCGGTGGGTAAGTAGGAAGGAGAGATTTGTTTTGAATAAGGTGTCTTCGGATCACTTATGTGTGAATCTGGAAGGAGGGCGGGGTAATCGGCGATAATAGGTACATATGTACCGTCGTAGCTCATCTGATAGAACGTTCCCTCCTCAAGCTCCACGAATATGTCCGGGTCTTCTTCATATCCGGGGTCAAGATCCCGGTTGTGATTCTTCGGCTGAGGGGCAGGGTCATGGATCCCCTCGATAGCCTTGCGCCATTCCTATTATGAGCAGATAAGATGCTGCCTGTCAATGAATGATCCAAAGACAAGATAAATTAAGTGAAACCGAACCTTACCCAGCTGGGAGGATTGTACATGGAAAGTCCGTCACGATGTTGGAGACGGCTGAACTCCTCCTTCTCTCCTTTATACAGCTCGACCAGGATCTTGGCTAGAGCGGCGGGGGTCTTCGGGCTTTTTCGGCCATAATGTGAGGCGCCGTCTTCTCCATTATAGTGCCACATGGGCAGTCCTCGGTATTGGAGTGGCTGGACCCCCCGCGTTATGGAAATTGCCATCACTTTGACTATTGACAATCCGGACTGGGCAAGCGTTTTAATCTTGCCTAGTAGCAAGCTGATTTCCGCGCTATCCTCTTCCTCGAGGCTCCGAGGACGCCAGCTGTGGCACTTCTTCAGCGGGGAATTTGAAAACTTGGGGAGGCCTATGCGGACGGGGTTGGGTAGAGCAACGTCATCAATGTAGAACCATTCAGAAGACCACTCTTCGAGAGCGTTCTTCGGCGTGCAGGACAGATATCCGGTCCCGGCAATGCGCCACACTTCGGCTCCTCCCACTTCAAAGATTAATCCACCTTGATTGCGAGGGATGAGGTAGAATAGTCTTCTCCATAAATCAAAATGGGCCTCACAACCCAGGAATAGTTCGCATAGGGAGACATAACCCGCAGTGTGGAGGATGGAGCCGGGGGTAAAATTGTGCAGCTGGAGGCCGTAGTACTCGAGCAGCCCTCGGAGGAATGGGTGAATTGGAAACCCCACTCCCCTCAGCAGATAGGGGACGAAGCATACCCATTCTCCCACAGACGGATTGGGAGAATCCTCTGCCTGGGTTTTGCCGTTGAAGGAGGCCAACCCTGCTCGAACAGGGACCAGATCTGGTGGAGGGAGAAATCCCTGCGTTTGCAGCTTTGCCAATTGGATATGGGGCACAGAGTACCTCTCCCACTCGCTTCTCTTTAGGTTGGAACGGGAAGAGGAGCTGGGGTTGTTGGCCATGTTGGAATGGTCCTGCCTGGCGATCTTTGAGGATTTTCTCCGCTTGGTGCCAAAGGGATCTGAGATCCAATCTCTTTAAATAGATACTCTTCCTTACCGGGCTGGGGTGTTATTTGCAAAAAAATACCCTGACTATCCGCATTCGCTCGACACATGGAAAACGAGAACATTAAGCGTGCAGAAGCCGAGAGGAGACACTGAATCTATGGACGAATACACTACTTAAGGGAGGAACCCGCCTTGCAATACCGAAGATAATACTTGTGCCGAACACCTCGCTATTCAAGACTGGTTCGGGGGCTACTGAGGGAGTCCTGGACTAAGGGGTCCTCGGACGTCCGGCTTGTTATCTACTGGCTGGACTAATGGGCTCTGAAGATATGATGACCGAAGACAGTGCCCGTGTCTGGATGGGATTCCCCTTGGCATGGAAGGCAAGCTTGGCGACCAACTATGAAGATTCCATATTATGTAACGGACTCTATGTAACACTAGATCCCCCTCGATGTCTATATAAACCGGAGGACTTAGTCCGGATAGGGGATACTCAATACCTTAGTCATACAGGCTAGACTCACTACAAAAAAATGACACATCCGTGACATTTTGGGTCGAACGAAATTTTTTTGTGTCATACATATGACACTTCTATGACGATAATTGTGACAAAACCCGGTATCATCATAGATGTGGTGGGCTCCTACTTCCATGACAAAAAATCATGATAGAAAATGGGCTTTTCGTCCTGGGCGGGCCGGAGACGCAGCTGCATGACATTCTTTGGGCCGTCCATGATGGAAAAAACCGTGGTAGAAGCGAGGGGAGGAAAATTTCGGGGAGTTCCCGGTTACGATGGGAGGTCGGGGCCGAGCGTTGCGTGTTTCTCTCATACACGTACGCGCGTGTGTGCGAGGCGTTGGCTCTAACTGAACCCGAGCGAGGCGTTGGGCTCTAACTGAACCCGAGCGATTGCACTGCAGGCTACGCGTTACTGAACCCGAGTGATCGATCGATGGCTGTTAACTGAACCCGATCGAGCGATTCCTTGGCTACTGCTGCTAACTGAAGCCGATCGATGGGATGAACAGTGAGCGTTGCGGGGGGGGGGGGGGTGGATGAACAGTGAGCGGTGGCATTGCCTCTGGATGAACAGGACCCCGTGGTGTGGTGGAGGGCTGGATGAACAGTAGACGTTGGAGGGGTGCCCATGGAGGGGTGGATGAACAGGACCCCGTGGTGTGGAGGGCAGGATGAACAGTAGACGGTGGACGGGAGCCCGTGGAGGGGTTGTTGAATAGGACCCTGTGGTGTGGAGGGCTGGATGAATAGTAGACAGTGGAGGGGTGGTTGAACAGTAGCCGGTGGAGTAGCGCGCGGTGGAGGCTAGATGAACAGGAGCCCGTGGAGGCTGGAGGAGGTCGACGGTGGATGAACAGTAGCTCGTGGAGGCTGGAGGGGGTCGACGGTGGAGATGAACTGTATCCCGTGGAGTCCCGTTTTGCGGTATGCCACACCCCTCCCGATGAACAGGACCCCCGTTTCGAACGTAGCGCTCCAACACAAGTCCGTTTCCTCCGTTTTGCGGTACGCCACACCCCTCCCGATCAACAGGACCCCCGTTTCGACCGTAGGAGGTCCGTTTCCTCCGTTTTGCGATATGCCACACCCCTCCCGATCAACAGGACCCCCGTTTCGACCGTAGGAGGTTTGTTTCCTCCGTTTTGCGGTACGCCAGGCCTCATTTCTATCGCCTCTTCCGTCCAAGCCCTCCCGATGAACACGACCACGGATTCCGTTCTGACCCAGCCGCGTTGCCTCCCGATGAACACGACGCATTCCGTTGCCTCCCCATGAACACGACGACGATGCTGTTTCTCCGTTCCGACCCAGCCATGTACACGAGCCCTCGCCGTACGTATGCGCAACTAGGCGTTTGAGACCCTGCCCGTATGTACACATACATGGCCGTATTTTCTTTCTTGCACCCTGGCCGCTGTACGTACGTGTACATGCTACGTGTGCGCCTCTACTATGACACGTGCGCGCCTCTACTATGACACGTGTGCGCCTCTACATCGACAAGTATGTACGTACACGTTCGCGACCAGAATGTAAACGCTATGTATGCTTCGACCAGGAGGGTCCCGACTGTCAGGCACTTCCTTGCCTGCGAAGATGTAGCTGGTGGGTCCCAGCAGTCAGGGGGCGAATCGTTTTTTTTGCCCAGACGCACTTCCTTGCGTGCGAAGATGTAGCTGGTGGGTCCCAGCAGTCAGGGGGGCGAATCGTTTTTTTGCCCGGACGCACTTCCTTGCGTGCGAAGGTGTAGCTGGTGGGTTCGAGCAGTCAGGGGGAAACATTTTTTTCGCGAAATACGGTGGCCCGTCCAGTGGGTCCCTGCTGTGAGGTGGAGGAATCATTATTTTCCGCGTAATAAGGAGGCACTTCCTTGCTGCCAACATGGACCCAGCTGTCAGCCTCTCCACGTACAGTCCACGTCCAATGGAAGTCATTCTTTGACCACGTTTACCACGCCGCGCCGAGAGCACCATGGCGGTGGACGACGACGAGGCCTAGGAAGGGGACGACACGGAGGCAGGGAAGACTCGGCAGTTGTTTCCCACGCGGAGGGGAGTACGATTGTATGAGGGTTTACTGGTTCGTCTGCCGTCGCCGGAGAATAACATCAGGTGTGGGTGAGTAGAGGCGATGGGAGTACGGTCGGGCGGTGAGGCCTGCGCGGCAGCACAGCCGGCCGCGCGGAGGAGGGAGCAGGCAGTCCCGCTGGCGCTTGTTTGAGCGGTTGGAGCAGAAAGAGCAGAGATTGAAGAAGCACAATGGCCGTTGGATGGACATCCAACAGTCAGTGCTTGTGCGTCAACCTTTTTTTTTAGGAAAGCCTCAAATCTGTCGAAAACAGCATACAACCCATCTGCCATTATTTCTAATAATTTACAGCCCATTTGCTAATTCTTAAGGTTTTTTTGGAGCCCATATTCTTTTTGTCAGCATTACAGCCCAAATTGTGGCCACGGTTAAAAAATTATACGAAATTTTGCATATTTCGATGCGGTCCGAACTGTTTTTAATGCCGAAATTTCTACTCACATTCAAACTGATTTTAAAAATAAATTTATATCAATATAAAATCCAACAAATTCTCCATGCATAAAAATTAATGTAATTTAAAATCTTGAAATGAAAAAAAAAGATATTTGAAACTAATTGCCGGTTTGATGTGTTTTAAAAATGTACAGCCCATTTCTCATTACAGATGGGCCATTTTCTCGGCCAGCCGAATGAAAGGTCTCCTCATCTTGAAAGATTTGCAGCCCAACAGGCCTGACAAAGCGACTTACTTGGCAAATCACAAAAAAACTGGGTTGTGGCAGTGGAAGTCGTTCCGATGGAAGTCGTTCCTTGACCACGTTGACCACGCCGTGCGGAGAGCACCACGGCGGTGGACGATGGCGAGGCCTAGGAAGGGGACGATGCGGCAGTGGAAGCCCGCGCGGAGAGGAGTACGAGGGTTCACTGGTTCGGCTGCGGTGTGAGGCTGCCGTCGCCGCAGAATAACAGGGGGGTGTGGGTGAGTAGAGGGATGGCCTGGCCAGCGGTGGGAGTAGTACGGGGCGGTGAGGCCTCCGAGACATCACCGCCGGCCAGGGAGGCAGGAGCACGCGACACGACCGGCGCTGCTTTGGGCGGCTGGAGCAAGAAGACCAGATGTTGAAGAAGCACTATGGCTGTTGGATGGACATCGTATGATCACTGCAGCTAGAATCGTTTATATTGACTAAGTTGACAAAGCCCTTGGTACGCGTCAACTTAGTAGGCCCACAGCTCGGATTTGGCAGAGAACATATAGCCCATTTTCGATTTGTAAGAATGTACAGCCCATTTTTTTAATTCTAATGGAATTTACTACAGCCCATTTACAGTTTGTTAAAAGTACAGCCGAACTTCTAGCTAGGACAACGATTAATAATTTCAAACAACCGCTCAAAACAGAATTCAAAAAAAATTCCCACATTTTGATGGGATCCGAAATATTTTTATCCGAAATTTCTAGTCAGGTTAAATATAATTTCAAAATAAAGTTGTATTATGTTAAAATCCAACGAAATATTGCGCGCACAACAAGTAATGAAATTAAAATTTTCAAATTCCAAAAATAATATATTTTTCAAACTAATTACGTGTTTGGTGCATAGTAATTGTCCAGTTATTATAATTACATCCCATTTATTATTTCTTAAAGTCCATTTTCTTGTTAAGCCTAATGCTTACCTCCTAGGAAAGTTTGCAGCCCAGCGGGGCGGAGAATAATAAGTTGACCCGGATATTGTGTACAACTGTCGGCCCAGTTGCATTGCTGATGTTGAAAAAAAGCTATTTTTTATACACACATTTAAATTTTTTTGTATACATAAGGAACATTTTTATACACACATTTAACAATTTTTAAATACATGATTAACACTTTTTAAAACATATTTTTTTAGTCAACAGTGGGCCCACAGCGAGCGGAGGAGGTCACAATACACATATTTTTTAAATACATGATTAACACTTTTGCAAAAACAATTAGCCCACAGCGAGCCAATTAGCTCTAGTCGGCCCACAGTGGGCCGATAGGACCCAATCAGCCCACAGTGGGCCGACAGGGGCCAGTCGACCAGCTGTAGGCCGACTGGAATCCAATCGGCCGGCTGTGGGCCGACTAGGCCTAGTCGGCCTGCAGCGGGCCGACGGTGTATTATTTTTGAAAAAAATTACCCAGCGTAATATTTATGAAAATTAATTAAAAATGTATTATTTAAGAAAATAGCGAAAAAGGCCTGTGTAGTACAGTACAACCTAACATGGTTACTCATCCCACATTCAGCGACGCCGGAAAGGCCCAAACAAGGCTTCTATACAACTTTTTGACGTCACTGAGCTCAATTAATAACTTAAGAAAAAAGTTAGATTACAGTGGAACGTAATTAAAAGCTGTCACGAGCAAATAAATAATTCAACGGGTCCCTATTGTGCGTGTGCGTGTGTGTGTGTGTGTGAGAGAGAGAGAGAGAGATAGAGAGAGATAGAGAGAGAGACCCATCGGCCGATGCTCGTAAATACATCTTTCAGCCATATGCATTGCTGATGCTCAGTAAAAACTTATATAGTTGACACAATCATATAGAACATCATAGCACACTGAACTTGCATACAAAAATTTCACGCAGGCGGCACAATCAGGATGGAAGCAGTGGATTGCTACAGGAAGGGCTATGTGGAAACCAACGAAGTCGCACATAACGGTTCATCGTCTTTATCAATGACGGAGAAATATCATGAATGTTGTGCAAAGAAAATAGACAGACAACACAATAAGTTCTGCTAGCACATTAAGTTGCGTACAGCCCTTTATAAAAAAGTTCAGGTACAAAATTAGAACAGGTCACAATCAAATGTACTGGCATATCAGTGCTTCACACCCATAGCTCGGATTTAACTAGTATCTGACAAGATTTAGTTGTTACCTCAAATTAGAGCACATCCAAGCAGCCAGCCCTGCCTCTTCTCCCAAAGAAGCAGTGGCCTCCGCCGTGCGATGGAGTAGGCCCTGTGCCATCCATCGTTCTGAGCAACATGGGGAAAGTCTAACGTTGACTCCTGTAATGGACGTCGTCGACGGACCCTGGCACCAGCGGCGGCGACAGGACTTTGATTGATGGATTGACCACTTCTTCGACATGCACGAACACTCGATAGAGGTACATCCCTAACGTGGTCCGCGGCAGCCTTGGTGGCGATGAATAGTACAACCCCGGTTCCTGCACCGGTATCTCAACAACAATCACCTTCGGTATGGTGGACGGCTTCTTCATCAATGCCATAACCGTCAGAGCCCAGCTGTCTGGAGGAACAAACATACTTATGAGCTCACCTCCAAGGTCGTTGATAAGCTCATTCATGGACTCGCTGTTCCAAGCACGTCGAGGCTTGCCGTGGAAGGTAAGATTTGTTAAAAACTCATGCTCAGAGGGCACCGAGCCCCATCCTAGGTGCCACCGATCAAAGCTCACCAGCGCGCCATCGCAGAACAAACGCCGGGAAGATTCGAACACACGACTACAGTCGAAAGTTGTCCGGAACCTGACGAAGAAATCAGCTGGTGGCGGACAGACTTTGACGAGCAAGTCACTTATTTGGATGCCGTGCGCAATGCCAAGAGCTCTGACAAGGTCATCCGGCGAGACGGGAGGCCGGTCGCCGTTGATGGTTACCATCAGCACTTTGCCGGCAAACTGGTCGTCAAGCGCCGCCATGCCACTGTTGAGAGACAGCACGCAGCGACCGAAGGCAGGACGAACCTCAGGATCTCCGGCTTGGAGATCCGCGTTGACCGGTGACATGATAGTGCTCTTGATTATAGGGAGTACAGGAGGGGGATTTGGGTGAACTAGAGTTGGAATCGAGATTTCAGAGGTGGGGGAGGGGCGGGAGACTGGGGATGAAAAGGTAGCATGAATTTCAAGCACGCGCCAATATGCTCTCGGCGCGCAAGCGCATGAAAACACCGGTGACACCCACATGTCGGCCTAAGAGTCCTTATTCTTTCTTTTTTGGAGAGCCCGACCTTTTTTTCTCAGGATCTTTTGAGAGCCCGGCCTGAGAGTCATAATTGACCTGTTTGGCATTGCGTTACTACTCGGCCCATATTCAACGACACCTCACTGGCCCAAACAAGTGTACATCATCGAAAAGACACTGAAATCAAATTATATAACTTGAAAAAAGGAGATATACTCTGAACACTTGAGAATGGTGATGCCCTCATTTAGCCCACCAGTAGTTCGAGACAATAAACAGTTCGAAACAACGATATATACAACATTCAAATAATGACTAGTGACTACTACTGACATAAACAGAAAGACATGATAGTTCATAAGAAGTCTTGCTACACCACCAAAACGCACCCATCTGCAGTGCTCAGACTCTCGTGATCCAGACGAGAATGACATTCTAAACATAAGCAACTATTACATAGTAAGAGTGACATAGACGAGGATGACCAAATGACAAGGAATATGCATAACAAAAGAAAGAACTACCCATCTAGAACCAGCACCAAAGACAACAAAGTCATTCGAAGAGATGATCCAACACCATGTCAGGACCCCGATTCCATGTCACATCAATCTAGCCGGTAACACCTCATATCACTTTGCGGCCTCACGCACGGTATTCCCATGGGTGTCGCCTTACCATGGCCCGGGACCATTTGCGCCTTTTGGCTCACGTATATGATAGTGTCGCTAGCATCCATATGACAGAGAATCCGGGCCGACATGGCTAGTCGTGAACCCAAAGCGGCACTAACCTATGGGGACAGGCATACATGAATCACATCGAGCATGTTGGTCAGCAGCGTGTGAATCCGGGCTGTAGCACTGGGCTAACAGGACTCCGGGAACCCGGGCTATAGCAGGCTAGGAAGGACTCCGGATGTCACCGCGTGACATTTCCCCCAGGCTATAACGAAGTGAAACACATGCTGGCCAGTCAAGTGTCATGAGCAGTAGTGCTGGGCTAGCAGGACTCCGGTGAACCGGGCTGTAGCGGACTACTATGGCTCATGGAAGCACTAGACTACATTTCCCCATAAGAGAGGCTGCCAAGGATAAACAACTAGATTGTCGGATCCCACACATACCAAGCATTTCAATCATACACACAATAAGCTCGGTATGTGTAAATACAACATGGCATCACAACATAACTCTACAACTCAAGTATTTATTCATTAGGCTCCGAGGAGCGAGATATTACAAACATGGGTCTCATGACCCAACAATCATAGCATACAATTCAAGCACATGCGGAAGCTTAACATGTCTGAGTACAGATATCTACAAATGGAAAAGGCTAAGAAGCCTGACTATATACCAGATCCTGCTGAGGCACAAGATCGTAGCTGAGGTATCAAGCTAAACGCCGAAGTCCACACGGAACTACTAGCGAGACTGAAGTCTCTCTGCAAAACATAAATTAAGCAAACGTGAGTACAAAGGTACCCAGCAAGACTTACATTAGAACTAGCTACATATGCATCGGTATCAACAAGGGGGGTGGTGGAGTTTAACTGCAGCAAGCCAGCTTTGACTCAGTGGCTAACCTGAACTACGACTGCAAGCAACTGTTTTGAGGTGGCGCACACGAGTCCACATATTCACCATTCAATACACCACTATGGATCCGCTCCCGTCTCCCTACTAGAAGGCCATCCATAGCACTCACACTTATCTTGCGAGTTTTAGAGTATCCACTTTCACTTGTCTATGAACTGTTATAGGCAACCCAGAAGTCCATTACCGCGGACATGGCTATTCGAATAGATGATGTTAACCCTGCAGGGGTGTACTTCTTCACACATGCTCTCACCACTTACCGCCGTTTACACGACATGTACTCGGCAACCTTCAAGCGGAAGCCCAACGAGGGTGTCGGCCACGGCCTACCTAAACACTCAAGTCTCTAGTCCAGTTTTATAGCCTATCCAGGTTCCATCCGCAGGGAGTCCGGCCGAGGTTTCCACATAAGGCCCCAAACGATGTGAATAGGGTTCCCGAGACACCAAACAGGCGCCCAGTACACCGTGCCACGGTGTATCTACCGCATCATAGCCCACCCCTAGGGTCAGCGCTACGCACGGCCGCCAACACATAACCTACAAACACCAGAAACTAGTTGCAACTCCTGGACAGAGTACTAGGGTGATTAAGAAGCCGAGAGGGTCCATTGGTTTCGGTCCCAATGCGTGGTAGTAACTGTTTCCTGGATCACAATAACACAACTCAGTTCCTAAGGACGGCTTCAATGAGACAACCCACCATGTACTCCTACATGGCCTCTCACCGCTACCTTTACCAAATCGTGTTCACACACTTAGCTCTCAACAGTAGGACATGTTCACACACCTCCGATTCATTCCCGATGAATCAGACCAGACACAACTCTATGCAATAGCAGGCATGACAACAAGCATGAATGAGTAGGCACATCAGGGCTCAAACAACTCCTACTCATGCTAGTGGGTTGCATCTATTTACTGTGGCAATGACAGGTCATGCAGAGGATAAGGGGTTCAACTACCGTAACAAGTAACAGATGAATCGTTGTTGTCCTAATGCAGTAGAAGAGAGCAGGAGCGAGAGGATGGGATTGTATCGGAATGAACATGGGGGTTTTGCTTGCCTGGCACTTCTGAAGATATCATTGGGTCTTCATCAGTGTCAACGATCACAGCGTCGGTACAACGTCTACCGAGAGGGGACAACCACCGGCAATAGAGAAGGAACACAATCAATGCAATGCACAGCATGATGCATGATAATAACGTGGCAATATTTTGTTGATTGAGCTAATGCAACTAGCAACACAATTAAAGGAAGTTGGTTTAAATACAAGATTCAAATTCAAACTCCATATATGATTAGTTAAATGCCATTTATTTGTTTTGTCCAAAACAGAGGACAAACATTGTTCGAACATGCATGAAAATGCCATAAACAGATTCCTTGAATTTTTCTGATAATTTTTCATATATAAATTATTTCATCCTGAGTTATAGATTATTTTCTATGATTTTTAGAAGTTTTAGGCATTTTCTGAAAATAAATAAATCATTTAGATTTATTTAAAATCCAGAAAAGGTTTTAATGCATCGGCATGACGTCATCAGGTCAACTGTGGCTGGCCAGGTCAAACCTGTCCAGTGGGTCCCACTAGTCAGTCTCACAGTGCTGGCTCGAGTCACAGACAGGTGGGGCCAGTCAACGGTGACGTCAGCGGGTCAACTGACATGTGGGTCCATGTTGGTTAGGTTAAAATTTAACAAGGGTTTACCCCGCGGTTAACTAGGGGGGTGGGGCCGGTCTGTCAGTGGCACAGGGTGAGATTAACGCGCTTATTAACCTCAAGCTAATGACGGCCACGTCAGCCGCTGGCGTTTAGCCACCGGCGACCAAATCCACGGCGGAGGGAGTCGGAATCGCGCTACAGAGCACCATTTAGGGCGCGGTTTGCGGCTATGGGTTGCTGGCAGTGCGGCGCATCCGGTGGTGGCCACGGGAGGGAGCGAGGCGGACGGCAGCAGCGGTGGCGTCAAGCCAGGCGGCGGCCGGAGCTCGGACACACGCGGGGATGCGGCTGCGGTGCTCGGGTAAGGAAACAGAGTGGCTAGGGGGCACCTACGGGGCAGCAGAAGCACGTCAGAGTGACTTGTCTGAGCGGAGGGGCTCGAGAGCATGGGGCTCGTCGGCCATGGCGGACGGCGGCCTCGGGTGATCTCCGGGTGGCGGCTAGAGGACGGGAGCAAGCAGGGGGGCACAGGGGAAAGAGGGGCAAGCTCACTGGGAGGTCGTTGAGCAGCTCAGTGGCCTCGAGGAGACGGTGGAGACGGTGAATTGGGCGGCGGCATCCGGCGGCCGTGGACGGGGAAGAACGGTTGCGGCGTCGTCTTGGGGTCCTCCGGCCTTGCGTGGGTCGGCGGAGAGGTGCGCGGCAGCGCGGCGGAGCTCGTGGGCTAGCGGGATGGGCGTGGGGTTGCTGGTGGCCGCGGTGGTGTTTCGTCGGCGCACTCTAGATCATTCGGGTGGCCGCGAAAGGAGAGAGCAGAGAAGAGGGAAGAGGCACGGGAGAGTGGGAGAGTAACGGGGAGAGGCAGAGCGGGATCCAGGGCGGCGACGAGGGAAGGATCGGGGCTCCCGGGTGGAAGCAGGAGGTGGCCGAAGCCGCACGCGCACGCGCCACGCCTCTCCTCTGCCTACTGGCTGAAGGAAGAAGACGGGCGTGCCCCTGTGGGCTGGGCCAGCCAGCTGGCCGTCGAAGTGGGCTGCACAGGAGGTAAGCTCAGGTACTGCTCTCTCTTTTTTTATTTTTGTTTTCTATTTTCTGCTGTTTGTTATGATTTGGTCTAAATACCAAATCAATCTGAGACTTCATGAAATAATTGTGTGAGCTAAATGGTCTTATCCAAAGCCACACAACAATTTTCAGAATTATTGAACATATATTTCATATATAATAAATATATATCCAATTCAAATAGTTATTGAATTAATTTCAAATGCCCAAAATAAATATTTCTGAGACTCCAAAAATATTGGTTTGAATTTTACCCCTTGCCAATATTTTACAGAATAACAGGAACATTTCCTTGGGCTCATTTGAAAAGATTTTAAATTTGGTTTTTTTGAACTGATTTCTAAGGGTTTCAACAAACCTCAATTCAACTTTCAGAAATTTTAGACATGATGCATGAGTGCAGATGCAACTATTTCACTCAGGTATTCTAGGGCTGTGACAACTCACCCCCGCTACACGAGAATCTCGTCCCGAGATTCAAGACGTGAGGTAAGAAGACAGGGGGGACACAAGATAACACAATCTTCACGATCCAGATGTCTTTCTCGAGGATGTTGATTCATTGCATCACCTTGATCTCGACGTCTTGCTTTGAGAACTACATCCAACATGACAACGAGTAGAAAGGGAGAATTTAAGAAGAATCGACCTTCCTGAGCTTCGACCAACTTAGGATCATCTTAATGATCACAAGATCAACTCATGGAATGAGACATAGTAACATCTCTGGAGCTAAGAGGCAAAACACACATCGAGAGAGATGGAAGGTAATAGATGTCAAGGGTTCAAATTGGTAGGCAACAATTCCACGCTGGAGTAGGATGGTGCATGGTTTCAAAGTAGCGAGGAGGTAATTGCCATGTTTCCATAATGGGACACCTTAGGGGAAGTGACTTGTTGGATTGTTCCCTTAAGTGGGAAAAAGAATTACTTTTGATTCAAGGATCATTGAAACTCTTTATACCAGCCTAAGGCAAATCACAATCGATCATTTGAAGGAGTTTGAAGGAATGACATACTTGGACTAGAATTGATGATGTGGACTACCTTGTTGAAGACAACGTAATGGATGAATTTTATTGCGTGAGCTCTCAAGAACTTGAGCATTTCCATATTCATCAAGGTTCTACCAACATCTGTATCGAGGATCCTGGCAACACATCTTACTACCTTGATGAATAGAGATGGACAATGCAGATGCATAGAAAGACAACCCTTTCTCAGATTTCACCTTAGCGAGGCCAAGGAAACGAAATCTGGATGATCGACTGAGAGACATTTAGCACTCCGCTTCTAATGTTCTCCTTGATGTACTGGTTACTACGGTCATGCTTAAAGCATCAAAATATCCATCAAGTAGTGGTCGGACTTCGGAATACAAAGGATCCATAAAGAACAACTTCTGGAATAAATCCTACGAAATCCTTATGGGGAGGTGGCCAGCTTCCCCAATTAAGATACTACAATAATAGGTCTTCCGGCTGGGTGTGTTGGCCACGACATCCACTTTACCGGTTACAGAGAGACCAATTTTATAGTTCTTGGAAAACGTTCCAACCATCATATCTGCCTGAGATTCAGATCTGGTTGGTGTCAGGATATTCCAGACTCATCAAGTCTAGAGAGAATAATGAAAGTTTGCAACACAAGTCGACAAGATGATGTTGCAGGATTCTCAGGAAATGGACTACGGTGGTAAGCTCCAAAACATGAGTTGGTTCTGCTACAAACATGTGAACACGCTGTCCCAGACAACGATGACCATGTAGTAGTCTGACAATGAAACACTACCGAGTTCAGGTGGGGAACCATCATTGCGGCTAACGAAGTCCTTGATTAAGCCCGGGTTAGCTCTTAAAAAGGAAGTTCTTCTCCTTGAACAAATCAATCAGTGGCTTGGTGTGCTAGAGAATACATATGGAACGAAGATGATCACTGTATCAGACCATAGCATACTTTGCACATGCACGACTGACTTGGGATGACTCCAAAGGAAACAAAACAAACCTTTCTCAAATTCATGGCGGCACTTACACCAAATGCACATGAATTCGAGGAAGTCACTTCTTCCATCCAAGCATATGCTTCATGAACCGAACATGAAGGCATTGTTTACAAAGTTTCCAACACTAGCTTAATGTTTAACACGAATCATGGGGGAGACAAAATGCTGCTGATGGGCTCAACAACAACTCATCGGAATTTCCATATCACTGGAATTCCACCATTATGTGAACAATGTGATAGTATTGGTCAGACCAAAGGATGTAATGGTGTATGCTCGAGGAACAACCACGAGTAAGACAACATTACGAACATCGTTGGTTCTGATTTGACTTGACGATAGCCCATACTCAAGTCAAGGTTTTGACAAGGCAATAGATCCAACAACTGATCACGAGGACCAATCGATGGAGATATCACCTTCCTTCAGCGCACACACACACAAAAGGATATCCCTTAACATAAACTAAGTCAGACAAGTTTCTATCTTCCAACTCTCCATGTTGTTGTTTAGCTTAACCAACCAGCTCAGGGATATCCAACACGGATTCTTGGAGAAGGGGTGGTTTACAAGAAACCAACTTGATCACGAACTTAACATAGCGGTCAGGTAACAACCTGGTAGCACTTCCGAGAAGATATTTGGAGAGTCACGAACCACCAATATGTTACTAAGCTCGAGAACAACCTTGCTTTTCAGGGCAAGTTGATATGATCAAAAGAGTGAGGGATTGACACAATCCTAACTCATTGATCGAAAAGTGCACCGGAAATAAGGACTAGGTAGCACGATCAATCTTAGGATGATAATTTAATAATCGGCACGCTAAGGATAAGATTATTGTACATTAACTACCAAGCAACGGGGTTGCTAGGAGTATTGATTTCACACATCATGATTCACTTGTCAGCATTCCGGTTGTGACAACACAGGACCGAGGAATGAATAATGATAGCGAGAAGTATTACTGCGTCAAGAATTCATAAGAGGTGGTGCAATTCTCATGACAATCTTGACATAAAGATGGCAATACCCCAAGGTAGAACAGAGCAAAAGCTGGATTGGCATTTGATCTGCGGAATACAACTGCTTTGACCCAATCCTAGAAATGGATGAGGTACTGGAGCTTGTTTCTCCTAGTCATTCTGGAATAGAACGACTTGATAGACCACAAGAATAATTAGGCATCGATGGACGAATGCGGACATACTCTTGACTATCAATTGATAGACTAGGGTTGGAACATAACTGAAGAGGGACGACCCAAAAGGAACGTACAGTTTTCTGAGTTGTGGGTGCATAGATTAGTATCTCGAACGAGTTCAACATATTTCTTCCGGATAACCCATGCAGAAAGGTAGAACTGGCAGAGTCACAATTATCACGGAGAACTCATCAAGAGCACTCTGGTTGTGATCTTTTGGTTCAAAAGAACTTCTGCCATATTGGCTCATGGTATTGGAAGAACGATATACCACGGGCCTCGAGGACTATCACAAGGTTACTAATATCTTAAGGGAACTAGCAAATACTAACAACATGAAGTAGGGTGAATCTCGGGTTCAAAACCCAAGAGTAGAATGCCTACTACTAAGTGGCATCACGGGATGCTTTCGAGAATGGTGGCCAGATTCATCACACTGGGAACACAAAACATTACTAGATTACTAGGTGACTCTCTAAGACACCTAGGGTCATAATAATAGCTCCAACAAATATGTCGAGGCAGCAGAGTACCTCAACTCTCTGGCTAGTGTGCTTATTCTGACCAAAAGGACATCGAAAAAAGAGGAAGGATTTGCAAATGCATCAGATTATTTAGAAACCCGGAATGACTTGGACAGCATAACGGCTGTAAATGCTCAAAAATATTTGAGACATCCTGCAAAAGGGTGGCATAACCACTCAACAACACAATATCAAGGTTCCGAGATCAACTGTCAACATACGGAAGTAGTAGGAACGAAACTGAGGCTTGAAACTATCAATTCTATAAGTCTATGGATTAGTAACACATCATCCTGATAGATAGATGAGAAGGCCTAGTTCTTAATCCCCGTAGAAAGAAGAGGTTGACTCAGATCAGAAGGGCATAGGGTAAAGGAGTAAAAGAGCCTTACGTTCCCTTCCACAATCAATTCCCTTACATAACTAAAGCATTTCTAGACTCGACTTCGACCAGTTTGGCTTGGTAATCCTACAGGCAGTCAGGCTCTGATACCAAAGCTGTCAGGACCCCGATTCCAAGTCACATCGATCTAGTCGGTAACACCTCATATCACTTTGCGGCCTCACGCACGGTGTTCCCACGGGTGTCGCCTTACCATGGCCCGGGACCGTTTGCGCCTTTTGGCTCACGTATATGATAGTGTCGCTAGCATCCATATGACAGAGAATCCGGGCCGACATGGCTAGTCGTGAACCCAAAGCGGCACTAACCTATGGGGACAGGCATACATGAATCACATCGAGCATGTCGGTCAGCAGCATGTGAATCCGGGCTGTAGCACTGGGCTAACAGGACTCCGGGAACCCGGGCTGTAGCAGGCTAGGCAGGACTCCAGATGTCACCGCGTGACATTTCCCCGAAGGGACAGACACAGGAACGAAGTGAAACACATGTCGGCCAGTCAAGTGTCGTGAGCAGTAGTGCTGGGCTAGCAGGACTCCGGTGAACCGGGCTATAGCAAACTACTATGGCTCATGGAAGCACTAGACTACATTTCCCCATAAGAGAGGCTGCCAAGGATAAACAACTAGATTGTCGGATCCCACACATACCAATCATTTCAATCATACACACAATATGCTCGGTATGTGTAAATACAACATGGCATCACAACATAACTCTACAACTCAAGTATTTATTCATTAGGCTCCAAGGAGCGAGATATTACAAACATGGGTCTCATGACCCAACAATCATAGCATACAATTCAAGCACATGCGGAAGCTTAACATGTCTGAGTACAGACATCTACAAATGGAAAAGGCTAAGAAGCCTGACTATCTACCAGATCCTGCTGAGGCACAAGATCATAGCTGAGGTATCAAGCTAAACGCCGAAGTCCACACGGAACTACTAGCGAGACTGAAGTCTCTCTGCAAAACATAAATTAATCAAACATGAGTACAAAGGTACCCAGCAAGACTTACATCAGAACTAGCTACATATGCATCGGTATCAACAAGCGGGGTAGTGGAGTTTAACTGCAGTAAGCCAGCTTTCACTCAGTGGCTAACCTGAACTATGACTGCAAGCAACTCTTTTGAGGTGGCGCACACGATTCCACATATTCACCATTCAATACACCACTATGGATCCGCTCCCGTCTCCCTACGAGAAGGCCATCCATAGCACTCACACTTATCTTACGAGTTTTAGAGTATCCACTTTCACTTGTCTATGAACTGTTATAGGCAACCCAGAAGTCCATTAGCGCGGACACGGCTATTCGAATAGATGATGTTAACCCTGCAGGGGTGTACTTCTTCACACACGCTCTCACCACTTACCGCCGTTTACATGACATGTACTTGGCAACCTTCAAGCGGAAGCCCAACGAGGGTGTCGGCCACGGCCTACCTAAACACTCAAGTCTCTAGTCCAGGTTTATCGCCTATCCAGGTTCCATCCGCAGGGAGTCCGGCCGAGGTTTCCACATACGGCCCCGAACGATGTGAACAGGGTTCCCGAGACACCAAACGGGCGCCCGGTACACCGTGCCACGGTGTATCTACCGCATCATAGCCCACCCCTAGGGTCAGCGCTACACACGGCCGCCAACACATAACCTACAAACACCAAAAACTAGTTGCAACTCCTGGACAGAGTACTAGGGTGATTGAGTAGCTGATAGGGTCCATTGGTTTCGGGCCCAATGCGTGGTAGTAACTGTTTCCTGGATCACCAACACAGAACTCAGTTCCTGAGGACGGCTTGAATGAGACAACCCACCATGTACTCCTACATGGCCTCTCACCGCTACCTTTACCAAATCGTGTTCACACACTTAGCTCTCAACAGTAGGACATGTTCACACACCTCCGATTCATTCCCGATGAATCAGACCTGACACAACTCTATGCAATAGCAGGCATGACAACAAGCATGAATGAGTAGGCACATCAGGGCTCAAACAACTCCTACTCATGCTAGTGGGTTTCATCTATTTACTTTGGCAATGACAGGTCATGCAGAGGATAAGGGGTTCAACTACCGCAACAAGTAACAGATGAATCGTTGTTGTCCTAATGCAGTAGAAGAGAGCAGGAGCGAGAGGGTGGGATTGTATCGGAATGAACAAGGGGGTTTTGCTTGCCTGGCACTTCTGAAGATATCATTGGGTCTTCATCAGTGTCAATGATCACAACATCGGTACAACGTCTACCGAGAGGGGACAACCACCGGCAATAGAGAAGGAACACAATCAATGCAATGGACATCATGATGCATGATAATGACATGGCAATATGTTGTTGATTGAGCTAATGCAACTAGCAACACAATTAAATGAAGTTGGTTTGAATACAAGATTCAAATTCAAACTCCATATATGATTAGTTAAATGCCATTTATTTGTTTTGTCCAAAACAGAGGACAAACATTGTTCAAACATGCATGAAACTGCCATAAACAGATTCCTTGAATTTTCTGATAATTTTTCATATATAAATTATTTCATTCTGAGTTATAGATTATTTTCTATGATTTTTTGAAGTTTTAGGCATTTTCTGAAAATAAATAAATCATTTAGATTTATTTAAAATCCAGAAAAGGTTTTACTGCGTCAGCATGACGTAAGAATGACGTCATCAGGTCAACTGTGGCTGGCTAGGTCAAACCTGACCAGTGGGTCCCACTGGTCAGTCTCATAGTGCTGGCTCGAGTCACAGACAGGCGGGGCCAGTCAACGGTGACGTCAGCGGGTCAACTGACGTGTGGGTCCATGTTGGTTAGGTTAAAATTTAATAGGGGTTTACCCCATGGTTAACTAGGGGGGTGGGGCCGGTCTGTCAGTGGCACAGGGTGAGATTAACGCGCTTATTAACCTCAAGCTAATGACGGCCACGTCAGCCGCTGGCGTTTAGCCACCGGCGACCAAATCCGCGGCGGAGGGAGTCGGAATCGCGCTACAGAGCACCATTTAGGGCGCGGTTTGCGGCTATGGATTGCTGGCAGTGCGGCGCATCCGGTGGTGGCCACGGGAGGGAGCGAGGTGGACGGCAGCAGCGGTGGTGTCAAGCCAGGCGGCGGCCGGAGCTCGGACACACGCGGGGATGTGGCTGCGGTGCTCGGGCAAGGAAACAGAGTGGCTAGGCGGCACCTACGGGGCAGCAGAAGCACGCCGGAGCGACTGGTCTGAGCGGAGGGGTTCGAGAGCACGGGGCTCGTCAGCCATGGCGGACGGCGGCCTCGGGTGATCTCCGGGCAGCGGCTAGAGGACGGGAGCAAGCAGGGGGGCAGTGGGGAAAGAGGGGCGAGCTCACTGGGAGGTCGTTGAGCAGCTCAGTGGCCTCGAGGAGACGGCGGAGACGATGAATCGGGCGGTGGCATCTGGCGGCCGTGGACGGGGAAGAAAGGTCGCGGCGTCGTCTTGGGGTCCTCCGGCCTTTGTGTGGGTCGGTGGAGAGGTGCGCGGCAGCGAGGCGGAGCTCATGGGCTAGCGGGATGGGCGTGGGGTTGCTGGTGGCCGCGGTGGTGTTTCATCGGCGCACTCTGGCTCATTCGGTCGGCCACGAAAGGAGAGAGCAGAGAAGAGGGAAGAGGCACGGGAGAGTGGGAGAGTAACAGGGAGACGCAGAGAGGGATCCAGGGCGGCGACGAGGGAAGGATCGGGGCTCCCGGGTGGAAGCAGGAGGTGGCCGAAGCCGCACGCGCGCGCGCCACGCCTCTCCTCTGCCTACTGGCTGAAGGAAGAAGACGGGCGTGCCCCTGTGGGCTGGGCCAGCCAGCTGGCCGTCCAAGTGGGCTGCATAGGAGGTAAGCTCAGGTACTGCTCTCTCTTTTTTTTATTTTTGTTTTCTATTTTCTGCTGTTTGTTATGATTTGGTCTAAATACCAAATCAATTTGAGACTTCATGAAATAATTGTGTGAGCTAAATGGTCTTATCCAAAGCCACACAACAATTTTCAGAATTATTGAACATATATTTCATATATAATAAATATATATCCAATTCAAATAGTTATTGAATTAATTTCAAATGCCCAAAATAAATATTTCTGAGACTCCAAAAATATTGGTTTGAATTTTACCCCTTGCCAATATTTTTACAGAATAACAGGAACATTTCCTTGGGCTCATTTGAAAAGATTTTAAAGTTGGTTTTTTTTGAACTGATTTTTGAGGGTTTCAACAAACCTCAATTCAACTTTCAGAAATTTTAGACATGATGCATGAGTGCAGATGCAACTATTTCACTCAGGTATTCTTGGGCTGTGACACACCATCATAATTTGCAGCCCCGCTTCAGCGACCATTGATCCGGAGACACCAGTACTCCACCCTTTCAATGCAACAGCCCAATTACCTATCAACCTGAAGGCTCGAACCACATCACTGCCTGTCGTAATTGAGACATCCAAGGATCAAAGTTAATCCGGATGCCTTTGTCATTCTCACATTCTTTTGGCTGCAGGCTGTATCGTTGACAATCAGGGGAGTTTGCTCCCGAACTCCTAGGGCTCGCCGTGTAGACACAGTTTTCGATAGCAAACAGAGCCTCTCTGCCATCAAGGTCCTTGCCAACGGCGATCTCCTGGTTAATCAGATAATTGAGTCCGAGAAACAGAGAGTGTGTACCAAGGCAGTTTACCCGCCTCCAACTAAAAAATCCTAAAGGCCCCAACAAGCTGGTATCCTGCTCATAGACATAACATCCATTGTCCGGATACTCACGTATTACACGGTGCTTGTATATAGTGGGGTTTTTGCAATATAACTTTTCCGGCTCATGTGTTCGAATGATCATCAGTCTTTTGCCGTCATCTGATCGAGCAAGGAACCAGTTGTGCTTCCCTCTTTTTGGCAAAGGTGGTGTGATTACAAAGGGCAGTAACTGTAGGGACACTGCATCATATAAAAAAGGACAGACATTGTTAATGTAAGATCAGCATTGTTCAAAGTATGAGTAGGATAATGCAAGAAACAACATTGATATGTCCCTGTTGGAATTGGGAGGAAAATACAGAGAAATGTATACTGGGTTCGAAAATATAGAAATGCCATGCATGGTTATACTCATGTTATCTCGCAATCGATTCTTCAGAGGAAACTACCATGTCATGCATGTTATGTAATCATGTTCTGTCCTCACAAACAAATTCTTCAAGGTAACTAACAGACCATGCATTTTTATATACTCGTGTTCTATGGGCAAAATTTTTGTGAGGATATTATTCTAGCCATTGATTGCTGAAGGGCGAATATAGGTATGTACACATGGTAAGCATTGCAGGATTTCACTACTTCCAAGTATAGAGTTCTCCATATGCACAATTACTTCCCTAATGTATGGTTAGATGAAACCAACAGTGTGGTGCATGTTTCTACATCATGAAAATGAGGAAACTAACATGAGAGGAAACAACTTACAAGCGTCGTCCCAGCAATATGTGGTGCCATCTACTTTGTCGATCGCGTAGATGATGCCATTGTGTTCAATAACATCACAGAAGTGTGTATCAGCTTTGATGATGATCCACTGTGAGCCGAGTTGTCTCCAGCTAAAGAAGGCACTGGCGTAAAGATTGGCGAGTCCGCAGTCGAACAAGGCAATTAGCTTGAAGTCTGCGTAATTCGCATGTCGTGTGGGCACTTGGCAGATTACAATCTTCTGCAAAACAAGGTCCATACAACTGACGTAGTAATCTAGATGACTTGGACCGCGATGGTAATACTCTATATAATCCAACAGAGGAAGGATAATCTCATGGGAGGTCTGGAAGTTCACGAGCACCAACTTTTTACCATCTTCTCTGAACGCAGCCATCCAGTGGGAGTTCATGCCGACCCAGTACATACCTGCCAAGAAGTTTCGGGCGATGGTGATTGGATCGATGTCGAGGGAAATGATGTACGACGACCCACTACATACCTGCAAAGAAGTTTCAGCTAATGGAGATCGGATTAAAGTCGAGGGGCATCATGCACGCCTCCGTATCATGGTGAGCGAATCTCGCAAGACCAGATAGCAACAAGCAGGGTGTCTTGAAAATCTTAGGCCTCGCTTTGACGATGGCCGTGTGCATGTCCCTCGAGCATGCAGCCAGCCGCAGGGCGCTCAACATATCCATACATGAACAACAGAGGTCGAGGATGTCACTGGGGAGGTTGCTCCAATCGTGGCTCATATGGATGCTGCGCGGTTCGCATTCGGCCATGGTGGAGTTTGGAAGGGGGATTGATTTACGGGGGAGAAGGATGTCGATGCTGGAGCGGCTAGCGAGGGAATAGTGGTACTGGGGAGGCGAGTGAGGCGACTGTACACGGGGGCACAGTGAGATGGAGACGGAGAAGGAGATGGAGATGGAGTGGTGCTATGGGAGAGGAGAGGGAGACGAGGCGAGGCGCCAATGTGCTGTACAGCGGCGGTGACAGACTGCACTATGCACAGGGTGATGCTGACTTTGGTAACCCGAACACGCCGCCTGGACTAGTGTCAGGCGCAGGGTGTTGTCACTTCACTGTGGGGACCGGATGAATATTATTTTGACCATCAAGTGTACCACAGTTGTACTACTACTACTACTACTACTACTACTACTACTACTACTACTACTACTACTACTACTACTACTACTACTACTACTACTACTACTACTACTACTACTACTACTAGGTACATGAGTACTCCAGTATTGTATAGTGTAAATAGGTCTCCCGTGCTGGCATGCCTGTTCACTTTATCGTTCAGGTATCCTCCATATTGCGAGCAGAACCAAATTCTCGTGCATGCCCAATCAACGCTCTGCCGCGATGCATGCAGTGGTTGTTCTGGTGCATCAAGGACGGCATGCAGATCGTTCCACACTTGAGAAGAGGAAAATGGAAAGGTAGAATGCGACAGCAGAGGAAGAGAACGTTGGCTAACGAGGCTGGGAGGGGATCGAGCAGGAAGTTAATGCTCCATGCCTAAAGGTTTTGGGAAAGCCTGATTTTCATGAGGTGACTTATACTCACCTAAACGGAGGGAGTATTCCTTATCCAGAGAGTGTTGTGTCTCCCACTCACGCGCTCAAAAACAACTACAAGACATTTTTTATCTGTTTGCATAGGTCCCACCTATCAGGAAGGATTGGCACGTACACAAACATGTATGACTCATCAGTCTACCCGCATAGCCTTTTCGTTTAGTCTACCTAGCCGTCTAATCAACTGCCTGCACGCCACTTCTCCCATTTACTCATTCTCCATTGGGAACCGATTCTCCTCGGCTTCTTCACCTCCCCTTCGTCTTCATTTGCATCCAAACCCCACTGCGTTCACATTGTTTTAACCTCTTTAAATAATCATCTACTACTTCAGTTAGACTAGCCATCTAATCCTAATTCTCCACACCATAGCCCTCCGTTCCAGTGGTTCCAAATGGCGAAAGAGATCGAGATGCAGGTTTTTAGCGCCCAACATGTCCTCATCGAAGGCTCGATGCACATAGTTGCCACCGTCACCGTCCACCCAAGGGTTGTTCGGCAGTGGATCAACAATGTATCCAACTCCCTCGAAAAGGTAGAGATGAGGGTCATCGGTCTCGATGCAGAGTACACGGAGCATGCCCCTAGGAAGATCTAGCGCGCCGCCGTCCTTCAGCCGTGCCTCGAAGATGATGTTTTGGTGTACCACATCATACACTCGCCCTCCATACTAGGTGAGCTTCACGATTTCTTGTCTCGGGGGGACGTATACTTCTGTGGGGCAGCCATCGAAGGGGACAAACAGAAGCTGGAGCCGTACAACCTTGATTTGAAAAGCATCCTTGAGCTACAAACCAGAATCAAAATTCCTGTAGAAGTTTGTGATAAACAGACACCATCCCTATTCGACATAGCAAATTTTGTGCTCGGTACAAATCTTCAGAAGGGTGACGAGATGGTGGCATTAAGGTCGTTTGGATGGGAGAATTATCCCTTGACGTACAAGCGGATACAATATGCTGCCCTCGATGCCCGTGTGAGTTTCGAGATAGCTGCAAGGTCCAAAGAGCTTGTTGCAAAGCCGTCTCCCACAGAGAATGAGAACAAGAAGAAGAAGAAGAAAAGGCTCCACCAGCAGGAGGGCATTATGGATGGATGAACTATTTCCTCTTGTAAAAAAATTATTCCCTCTCAATGTATATTGATATAGATGGACTATTTCGATGGTGTGCATGTCTTTGGAACAGAGTAGTAGCGTGGGTCCGCTTGACTATAAGGAACTATTTATCCGCATATATAGCTTTCTCTGCTACTCCTTCCAGTGATCGGTATGCAGTGCATGTGTCCGTAGACATGACAGCTTGTCCATGGAAGTTCAACTACGGCGACCATCACGTTTCATCTCGCGATTCCCACGACGCCTCTCCAACCCACGGCACCACACCCCCCGACGTGCGCCTCACCCCTCTTGGCTGCACTGCCCCTCTGCCTTTGTGTGCATGACATGTGGGCCACCTAAAATGCGGCGAGCATCAAGTTTCTACCACAGCCACCCGCGATTCCCACGACGCCGCTCGAACCCATGAAACCACACGTCCCCCGACCTGCGGCTCACCCCTCTTGGCCCCACTGCCCTTCTACCTACGGGAGCATTACATGTGGACCAGTCACCTATCGGGTCCACATGTTATTGACTCAAAGGTAGGTGTAGTAAGGAGCTGAAGCTCAGTCCCGACGGCCCTGAGAGGGAAATGTAACTCCTGCACCAGGGCTTGTGGTGCTCCCGCAGCACAAACTCGTGCCAAACTCGAGATTTGTTTGTTTACTATACATGCACGCAACGATTTAATGGACATTGTAATCTCAACATGTGATGGGGAGCTCTAAATTAGGATTTGAAACTTACAAAACGAAAAGATTCAAAACAAATAAACTAGGAGAGAAGGTGTATATCATAGGATGTGTCCCATAAAAAATAAGTCCCCTGGTTTGTCACCGCGAAGATGCAGTTAGAAAGGAGCACAACGTCTTCCTACTCGTTCGGCAACAAATCAGCCGTAGACAGCATGGTCCGCCTTTGACCGCCATGTGCAAGGTTCGTGCTTTCTTATTCAATCTCACTGTGGTTTCATCGTACCAATTCATGCGGTGGCCCGTTGAATGGCTGATCCCAATGTTGGACAAAGGTTCTACGGGAACGGTGTCACCGTTGTAAATGTTGTGCAAATTGATGTTGGTACCCTCCCGTACATATGCAAGCCAATCTCCACTCGCACCGAGCCTAACCTGTGAAATAGTGAGCAGGGGGAGAATTAGGAAATGGACACGGTAGTAGTCTTTAGAATGCATTTACTACGTGATCAAACTCATCTTACCTGCTCATCGGAGGAAATCCGAGTGCCCCTCAACGTCGGCATCTCAAGGGGCGTCAACTTGCAACTACGGCCACGCCGCGCTGGAGAGACCGCCAAGGAAACATCCTCGTGTGTTCCAAGGAACATCAAAATGCATTTGTATGAGTAGTTTATCTTGTTTGAGAAAAGGATGAACGAGGGAAGGCCTCTAGAGATAGAGATGGACACTACTAATACCAATGTGCTGGCCCGTGCATTGCAATGGATCCAAAGTAGTAGAATAATACTTGTTCACGTGCTTGAAATATAAACACTCTAGTTTTGATATACATGTCTCAGTAGACATGATAGCTTGTCCATGGAAGTTGAACCACGGCGACCATCACATTTCTTGTTTCTACCACTGCCACACCCACACGCGATTCCCACGACGCCGCTCCAACCCATGGCACGACGTCCCCCGACGTGGACATGGATCCTCTGACGTGGTTATCACTGCCTTGCCCTACCTTTCCTTCGTTGACAGGTGGGACCCATGCTTATGGGTCCCACATGTCAGTGACAGAATTGTAGGATTGTTCGCGTCAGGGGATCCTCATCCCCCCGACGTGCCCCTCATCCCTCTCGGCCCCACCGCTCCTCTGCCTTTGTGTGCATGATATACTCCTAATATATTACTCCATCAGTACCTAAATATTTGTCTTTTTTTAGATTTCAAATGGACTATCACATACGGATTATATAGACATATTCTAGTGTTTCTAGCAAGATGCTCGCGCGTTGCACGAAGTTGATGGAAAAGGTAAGCACAACTTATAAATTGATGGACCGAGTACTAGTTACAGTGATGCATATAATTAAGCAAAGGGACCGCACATGTCTGTATTGACTGGAATGAGAATGCAACAACACAATAAGAATTAAGGCCACGATGATGCGATCGCAGTGGTGGTTACAGAAGGCAAGAAGAAAGATGGATCCACGAACGTACGACCTCCTCCTCCTCAACTTAGTGCGCCGGGCCACCGACCGGCGGCTAAGGAGCGGCGAATTTTGTGGCGAGGTCGAGGTGCTTCTCAGCAAAGGCATCCAAGGCTTCCAGCCGGTTGAGGATGGCCAACCTCATAGTGTTCTCACTAGCATTGTAGATACCTATGTACACGATTTGCTCATACGCGTGGATGTGTAGGTCGCCGAATTCTTGCAGGGCGAGGCGCCTCGCGGCGAGGGCGACCTCCAGGTGGACATTCTTCGTGGCGTCGGCGGGCAGTCGCAGGGCCACCAGTACTTGAAAGAGGTTCCGGCCATGGAGGCCGATTAGGGTGAGGAGTACGGCGATGTCGTCCGCGAGCTTCTTGATGACGGTGAACTTGTTGCTGGTGTCAACGATCATCTGGTCCAACTGAGAGTCGTAGTTGGCGTGGACGGCGGCCATCCACCAGCCGGTCTCCAACACCGTCTGGAGACGATCCTCGGCGCCATGCCGCAGGCCAGCGTCGTGGACCATCTGGCGCAGCCGCTGGCCGCTCACGCGCATCGCCTCCATGGGTCTGGAGTGAGCTCTTTTGCGCTTCGTGTAGGTTCTTAGGAAAATGCTTAGGTGCGTACGATGTGGTAGATGCATTGGAATGGAGGGGCGCCTTTATATGAGGGCAAACTGCGTTGCATTCACATCGTGCAGCCTCTTTTCCCGGACCTCCTCCCATTACTTCCCTCATGCATTAATTGAGGAGGATGCATTGGCCGTTCAACATATCGAGAACCGCTACTCCCTCCCTCGTCTACATTAAAGCCGTATCGGGAACTGCGCCGCCCGCTTTCAAATCGAATACTCCCTCCGTTTAGGTGAGTATTAAGTCATCTTATGAAAACCAAATAGTAAACACATAGGCGTGGTGCATTAACTCTCACGTTGTTTCTTAGGCTAGCCATAGTGGGAGTAACTTAGGTAGTAACTTAACACATCCCAAGACAATTTTGCTTATGTGGCAACTATTTAATGAGTAAAGAGGTGCTTGTGGTAACAGAATATGTTACTGTAACATAGCGCTTTAGTCACTTCGACAGAGACGCGAGAAGATGAGGGAGTAGGCTGCTGCAAACGTAGGGCTGTGTGATTTGACAGCGAGTTACTGCTGGACAGGTGGGGCCCCGTGATTTGACTCGCCATTATCATTTTAACTGCGGCGCTACGACCGGCGTGAGTCTCCCAGATTCCTGACCACCTCCATACAGGTGCCTCTCCCAATGCTCCCCCATGTAGTAGAGGCTGGCTCTTGCATGAGAGCCCACTTCTCCACTTTCTCCTTGCCTCTATTTCCTCCACATATGCAAAAATGCCATGTAAATTGCACTATTGTACTTAATTTTACTTGCTCCTACAGGTGCTTAAGCTTGCCACATAGGCATAAAGTCTGATGTGGCAAGTTATTCAAGAAGAGAGAGACTAGTTTGGTGACCCAAGGAAGAAACGGTGCTGAGCGCATGTACCTAGGTGAAAAGACAATTTTGAGTCTATAGCTAATTAAATGAAGCAAACTTAGCAACACAATTTCATTGGAAGAGGTCACTCCTTGGCAAATGAAATAAATACTAGTAATCATTGTGTCCCATAATATAAGAACGTTTTTGGCACTACACTAGTGTCAAAAACGTTCTTATATTATAGGACGGATGGAGTATGAAGAAAGAGATAGAGAGGAGTAAAAAAATACACTTATAGCTAACCTTGTTGTAGTATGAGTGACTAAGTGATGACTATGTATAACATGCCAAACATCAGATAGCCTAACGCACCATGTTAAATCTCCAAGGGCGCGACTGCACGAGATGCGATGGTCGTGGTAGGCGCGACCACGATACGGGCTGCTAGCAGCCCTTGGATCTGAGATCAAACGGTCGCATGCTAAGTTGCTGAAAATTTGTAGAATAACCCTCCAGGATAGGATATTCACCCATAGGTCTAGAATCACACCATGCAACCATTCGATCTTAGATCCAAGGGCTCTCGGAAGCCCGTATCATGGGAGAATGGAAAGCCACTACCCTGCCGTTCGCACGCTGGCAGTTCGCTCCTACTCGTCCCCGCACGCCCTTCAATACTACGGCGGTTCGCTCTAGTCGTCCCGTCCATTCACATTACGGCAGTTCCACTAATCCTAGCCCTCCTCCCAAATCCATGGCGTCCCAAATCTCCAGGATCGGGGGTGAGTACAAGGTTAGAACCATCACCGGCGATGAGTTTGACGTCATCTACACCCGTTCTTCCACGATGGTGAAAGGATGCCTTTCTCGCTTCAGACGCATGTTTGAAAACTCTGATGATGAGTGGGTCGCTGGGCTAGATGTTGAGTACACCATAGTCCTAGGACGAGAGAAGGATCTAAAGGACGAAGAGAGGAAGAAGCTCGCCGTGATCCAGGTTTGCGTGCATGACTTATGCTTGGTCTACCACATATGCCATGCCGATGTTGAGTGCCATGATTTTAAGGACTTCCTCGGGAGCAACCTAGTCAAATTCGTTACTGTAGACTTTGGTAATGACAAAGAAGTCCTGCGTCGGGTAGGCCTCGTTGTAGGCAACACCTTCGACCTCCAGAAGAATCGGCTAGTGTCCTCTCTTCAGCCTTCAATGCTGACACTGGTAGGAGCCATGGTTCATCCTGCATACGGTAAACTGGAGAAACCTCCATACACGTTTCATCGTCATGCATGGCAGCGGAATGTACTAGATATAGACCACATCCAGTACGCTGCAATGGATGGCTACCTTTGCTTTAATATCTACAAGGGTTGGATGAAGAGCAACAACCAAGTGTGCGGTTCAAGCAAAGAAGTATCGGCCAAGAGGAAGAGGGACAAGGACGAAGTCGAGGACGTGGACAAGGACTCCGAGTAAGGTGGCAATGTCGTTGCTCATGGTGGTTCTAATGCAGTGTCTACCAGAATAGTTGCAAAGTTTAATTTCAGGTGTGCTTAATTTAATTTGAGGGGTGTGTTGTGCTGAGCCCCCAGCAGAACTATGTTATGTTTCTTCTTGTTACTTTAACTCTTCAGTACGTACATACAAGTATTTCTTACATTTCATCTTTTAGTTGGTACAGTACTACCACTCATTTCTTCACATTATATACGTGCAATATATATGGCCAACATCATATAGCCAGCAGTTTAGTTGTCAAAGAATTTCAGGGTGCTTAGTTTTATCAAAGAATTCCAAGGTGCTTAGTTTTATTTGAGGGGTGGGTTGTGCACTTGTGCTGGACACCATTATTGTGACAAGCCTTTTTAACAGTACTATGTGCATAATTTGGCGACGAGCGCTCTCTATACGTACCACATTTTTTTTAATTTCAAGTTTTGCTCCATGGCGCAATCCATCGATACTACTACTGTACAAAAGTGGAGTATATACATTTTTAAAAGGCTAGAGGGCGGGGCAGTCTAGCTCAGTCGGTTTCACGAGAGGCGAGGGCCTTTGTGATTTGACGGCTCATTACTGCTCAAATCGAATAGTATTGCGCCGCCCGCTGCATGCCCGGCGCCTCCATTAAACCCCTCCGTTAAACCCGCATGCAAACCGAGAATCCTACTCCGGCCACACATCCGTTCATGAGCGGGCCGGAATTAAACACAACACCGGCCGAGCTCCTCCCGTCCGCCCTCAGTTTAAACGAGGCCAGGCGCCGGCCAAGCTCCTACCGTCCGTCCTCTATTTACACGAGGCCAGACAGACAGCGGGCAAGAATCACACCCCTCTGCCGCTCCCCCATCTCCTCATTCACCATTTTCTCCACTCCGGATATGGGCGAGGCTGCTCTGTGCTTCACCAACCTCGCTTGGCCCGACGGAGCCAGTTGCCGCCCCAAGCAGGCGCGTGGTTCAGCAACTCGCCGCTCCAGTTCAGCTCGATGAGGAGTGGCGAGTTGCTCCACGCCAGCACGGCGGCGAGCATGCCGGTACGGGCGCCGTCGCTGCCGCGTCGTACCCCGTCACCTGTGTCTGTGGTGGCTGCGCCTCCCGTGTCTGTGGGCGCGCCTCCCATGCCTACGGCAGCGCCATGCAGGCAGAGACAGAAGCCGGGTGCATGGAGAGCGACGAGTCGTTGGCCAGCTTCTCCGTGTCCGCCGCCATCATCAAGGAGAAGTAGAACACGGGAGGCCGCCGCTACTTGGGACCCATGAAGGCCACCGCCGAGGCGACGACCGCGGATTCAGGTGGTTTCTTTGCTGCTTCATCTCTTTCGAGGACCTTCGTCGATCGCGCAAGTGTCTGACCGACATGAGGAAGACAAAGGGATCTGCAGGCGGCCATTTAGATTATGTACTCCCTCTCCAGCTGGTGGGGAATTTTTGTTCTAAGAATGGATAAATTGTATGTATCTATAACTAAAATAAGTCTAGATACATCCATTTCTAGGACAAGTATTTCCGGACGGAGGGAGTATTAATTATACAAGAGAGCCGGATTGGCACCTCTTAGTTCATGTAAATGTAATGAAATCCATGATCTTTATATGAAGATCCGGCTTTTTTATACGAAATCCTTCATGCTTATATGAAATTAGTCCGTGTTTGCACGAATTTCATCTAGTTGGTTAGAGTTGTAAAAATGTATGCCGCTGGCGTTTGATGTCGTCCTCCGCTTAAGGAAGCGAAGGAAATTTGCCGGCTGCCGTTGGAGATGCTCTTTATGCTGGAAATAATAGAGTGACATCCAATCCATTTGAGCTAATTGCCTGTATGATTGTCCCTCTATAAAAAGTTAATTGCATGCACAGTGTACACGTGACTTGCAGGGTAGTTACAGCTTCGTACAGAAAGTTAAAAAGAAAAAAGTCCATCCTTAATCTTGTATTCTAAGTACTCTGTGGTTTCCACTGTTAGTACAGTGGCGAAAGAAGTATATATCAAATAAGTAGAGTAATATATTATATGAAAATATAAAGTTAAAAGACAGAATACGAACTCATGTCATCGCGTTGCGAGCATCCGGCGCTAACCAGCCCAGCACATTTTTGTTGTAGGCCATGCTGGAGATATATCTCCATGTCTACTCTTATATATATACTCCATTCGTTCCTAAATATTTGTCTGTTTCAGATTTCAAATGGACTACCACATACGGATGTGTATGTAGACATATTCTAGAGTGTAGATTCACTCATTTTGCTCCGTATGTCTTTTCAGGAAGGGGTCAGATTTGTCCTTGATTTATTTATGAGGTATCCAGATATCACTGCACTGCCAAGAAAAGAGGGTAACATCAAAATTATGGACTACTTTTTTGAGTATGTTGGTAAGGTCCGGTCATAGTCACTTGTTGAAATCTCTAAAAAGAAAAATACTCCCTCCGTCCGGAAATACTTGTCATCAAAATAGATAAAAGGAAATGTATCTAGACGTATTTTAGTTTTAGATACATCTCTTTTTATCCATTTTGATGACTAGTATTTTTGGACGGAGGGAGTAGAAAAAGAGTTGGTGATGATGGTGTGTGTGCCATCCTGCAATATAGGCCGTCAGATTTATATCTAACGGATAGGAAAGAAACTATGGCAATTTTGCAAAAAATATACCCACATGTCTCTCCACATTCGCAAATAAGGCCTTCCCTTGTTCATCCTTTTCTCTCACAAGATAAACTACTCATACAAATGCATCTTGATGTTCCGTGCAGCGCACGGGCAGCTAGCTAATTTATTTTAAACTAGTTGCTGCCATAATTGGGTTGAAGTGATATATTTTATGTCTGTCCCGAATGACTTCAGATTAACTAGTAGTAACAGAGAAAAGGTTGCCTTGTTAATTAACAGAAAATAGGGTGAAAACTATAACATGAGGCCGGTAAAAACAAGGCACACTGGGTTCAGCGTCATCGTCACTACAGCTGTGCGCGCGCGAGAAGTCTACATATCGAGGGGGCTACCGAGCAAGGCACCGAGACACAATGTTTGAGAGAGAAACCAATTGACAGATTATGATCAGATCGAGTTGTCACCCTTCTGCTGTGATTGTTGGGGGGGGAGGGAGAGAAAGACGTATTGAGAGTGTGTGCGGTAGACACAGAGGCACAACTAGCGAGTGTGTTTGTGTGTGTGTGGGTGTTTGAAAGAGGAGTAGATAGATTATTATCAAGATCGATGTGCCACTCTACTCCTTCGGTGCCGGGTAGTGTGTGTGTGTGTGTATGTTTGAGAGAGAAGCCAGTCGATAGATTAGTTTCAAGATCGAGGAGTCACCCTACTCCTTCGGTGTTGGGAAGTGTGAGTGTGTGTGGGGGGTGGGGGGTAGTGACACTCACATATCTCTACTCTTATAAAAAACAGAGTTGGTGATGATGGTGTTCTTGCCATCCTGCAATATAGGCCATCCGATTTATATCCGACGGACAGGAAGGAAACTATGGCAATTTTGCAAAAAGATACCCACACCCCTCTCCGCATTTGCAAATAAGGCATTCCCTCATTCATCCTTTTCTCCCACAAGATAAACTTCTCATACAAATGCATCTTGATGTTCCGTGCAACGCATGGGCATCTTGCTAGTAGGGAGAAGGAGTTTGTGTGACACATATCTAGCTATATTAAGGGATAGGTAGATAGCATATGTGTGAGAGACATTAGTGGCTGTGGGTGGGCGGAATTAAAGGGGTGGGCGTGTTAGACATAGAGAGCGTGTGTGTTTCTGGGTGAGAGACTTGTAGGACGGGGTACAAAGACGAATTTAACCCTGACGGAGGGAGAGAAATACACGAAGTGCACGTGTGTGATTCCGATGCCCACAGGGAAATGAGATATGTATGCGTGTGAGAGAGATTGCAAAATTCATTGACGTATCACTATCTAGTGATCGTGGACGTGCATCGCTTGAACATAAGTCAACATCTACTTCGTATCGTGGCCAAAGGTACAATATCGATTCAATGCTATAAAGATTGGACACTCACATATCACATTTTTTTCTATTTAAATAAGCCTTTTTAGTTGTGCATGCCAAAGTTACAGTGATGTTTCTTCAAACAACCAATGTAGCTATCATGAACATGCACCATTGTTACTCTTGCATTCAAATTCATTAGTCTTGGATGATTTAAGTTTCTATTTTGAAGTAATATATGTAATATTCATATATGAATTCAACGGGTACACAATTTATGAAATGGAGGCTATGTAATCATATGAGGTAACACTTTTAAGTAGCTGACTACAATATCCATTTCTTTTTGTGTGCCTCTACACTAACACGTCAATGCATTATGTTTAAAGTAAATAACCAATGGCACTAAATTGTCTATTTACACGAGAAATACATAGGCTGAGCGTTTGATCCCTTTTTTGTGAATGCGCCACTACACCCGTACGATTGGCCGTGCCCGTGTGAACGTCCAAGTTATTGGCGCATCATCCCGAGTTATTGTCTTTTTTCTGGGGTGGACTTCACACCAGTTATTAACTTCTGATGCGTGCCCCATGTAAATAGTCTAGCATGACCTTCCCGTTAGCACAATACAAAATTAGTTGAAACTGGATACGAATGATCCCGCGGGCGGCAAAATCTCCCGCCTCCTTCTAAAATTTCCGCCACCTTAGTCTTTAGCATGCGAAATCCCCCTTTTGTCCTTGGTGCACGGAGACCAACAGTTACAATACTGCCCTCATCTACATGATAGGTCGGGGCTGCTTTGCTAACTTCCGGTTCCCCCACTACACGGCACCCCCATTTCCTCTCCCCCTCCCGCAAAAATGACTAACTACACGGCACGCCGTCCGTACTTCATCCCCGTTTCTCCCCTCCCCTCTTGAAACCCTAGACTGCTCATCCACCGGCGTACCATAGCCCATTCACTGCCAGCGGCGTCCACCTCGCCGAATCTGCTTCTGCGGCCGCATCTACCCCTCCCACCTCCCCTAGAAACAAGTAGACTGCTCATCCACCACTGTACCATAGCCCATTCAGTGCCGGCCTTGTCCACGGTGCCGGATCTGCTTCGCCGGTACTCTCGTCAACTGCCGCGCATCTGCAGCGGCTCATTCGTACTACCCACCGGAGACGCTTCGTCCACACCCCCCGGAGCCGCCCCACCGATGCCTCCATCGACGGCCTCTGATCCTGTTCGCCGACACCTTCCTCAACCCTACCGGAGCCGCTTCACCGACACGTTCCTCAACCCTACCGGAGTAGCTTCGCCTATACCATTCTCAACCCTACCGGGGCCGCTTTGCCAACTCACAAGTCCACGGCCTTTGATCCGCTTCCTCGCACCCTCATCCAACCTACCGGAGCAGCTTCTGACACCCCATCCACGGCTGCAGATCCGCATCGTCGACACCACCCTTAACCCAACCACCGGAGCAGCTTCTGACGCCCCGTCCACGGCCGTAGATCCGCATCGTCGACACCATCCTTAACCCAACCACCAGAGCAGCTTCACCTACGCCCTCGTCCACGGCCATAGATCCGCTTCGCCCACACCGTAGTCCACCCTACCGGAGCCGCTCCACAAACACCCTACTCGACGGTTCTAGATCTCCTTACCGGACCCCGACAGCCAGCGCATCATCATCATGATGTTTGTAACCTGATTCCCTTAGTCTGGAGAGTTGCCAAGCACCCGCCACGGCCTAGGTACTTGTCACCTTTAAACCCGTCCAGCATCACCTGCACGATGTACTTCAAATATACTAACCGGTCGCTGTTACCTATTATGCAGCTGGCAAAAACTACAAGGACGATGTTTCTTCTGGATCTAACAGCTTGGCCAACCAAGATCCTAGACTGAGGCATTGCTATGATCTTGTAAGTGCGTCTCTCTCTCTCTCTCTTGTATTATTCTGTGCCTGCCAGCGTGCTTTGCTAGGATTTTCGACTAGTAATCCCTTTGTGCAGACAATGATTTCTACGACTGGCTGCTAAATTAGATATGTAGATGTCATACATGATACTACCTTGTACCTCCGTTCCTAAATATAAGTCTTTCTAGAGATTCCACTATAGGCTACATACGGAGCAAAATGAGTGAATCTACACTCGAAAATGCATCTATATACATCTGTATGTGGTCCTTACTGGAATCTCTACAAAGACATATATTTAGGAACAGGGGCAGTACATTACACAAAATCGTAGGTGGCATGTAGGAATTCCAGTGCACTACATTAGGCTCCCTTAGAGTG
This sequence comes from Triticum urartu, assembly GCF_003073215.2. Classification (NCBI taxonomy): domain Eukaryota; kingdom Viridiplantae; phylum Streptophyta; class Magnoliopsida; order Poales; family Poaceae; genus Triticum; species Triticum urartu. Next base: position 134,662,671 of record NC_053024.1, on the reverse strand, counting down.
CCTGCTAGTCCAGCATACAGAGTCATGGCTAGTTTATGGTACGCACACAATCGTTAATTGGTGGTTTAAATATGCGCAAGGGATATGCAATGTAGTATCATGTAGAGATGTCTGAAATTAGCCGTGTCAACTTGCAGATAGGGTTACACAATGAAAAAGTACAAGATGTATGTGGCAATTTCATGGAACATTGCAAAAAAGGAGAGGCAGCGGTGAGCATATACAATGTGCTATGGTACGTCACTCCTCCATTGCAATCATCATACATGTTATTTGTATGCCAGTTCTATTAGCCAAGTTTCTCAGGGACAGTTATTATGAGTTATCCTAAGAAAATAAGCACCTGTGAATATAAGTTCCATGTAATAAGCCAACCAGTTCTTTTCATTGCGTTTTCAGCTTATCTTTGGTATGATCAGTGGAAAGTCTATATTGCATTATATTTTTTTCATTTTGCTGCCCATATGGAAATTAATTTGACTTGCAAACATCACAAATTGAACCCAGTGCAGTAATTAATATGATAGGAAAACAGACCATCACTATTTGCTCAAAATGCAAATACAAAGATACCATCTACTTGGCACAATCTACTTTGGTCAATGTTTTCCATAAAGATCCCATTGCCTAATTTAAAAGATGAACGCATGACCCACATTTAAATGAAGATCAATTATTTATTGAAATTCGATGGTCCAAGTGGCTGGTTATTATCGTATAGCAGCACCACCTGAAAGCATCATATAGCAGCAGCAGCTCATAGCAACTCATCATAGAGCAGCAGCAGTCTGCAATTCATCATATACCAGCAGCAACTCATAGCAATTCATCATATGGCAGCAGCAGGAGCAGCTCATAGCAATTCATCATATAGCAGCAGCAGGAGCAGCTTATAGCAATTCATCATATAGCAGCAGCAGGAGCAGCTTGTAGCAACTCATCATATAGCAGCAGCAGGAGCAGCTTGTAGCAACTCATCATATAGCAGTAGCAGCAGCTCATAGCAATTCATCATATTGCAGCAGCAGCTCATAGCAACTCATCATACAGCAGCAGCAGCAGCTCATAGCAATTCATCATATAGCAGCAGCAGGAGCAGCTCATAGCAATGCATCATATAGCAGCAGCAGAAGCAGCTCATAGAAATTCATCGTATAGTGGATCAGAATGAAAATTTGGCAAAAAATCAGAGGAGATCCTCACCTTGTTGGATGAGTTCATCCTTCAACAGCACCTCAAGGCCATGGCCTGGGAGGAGGGGAGGGAGAATAAGGTGCCTTCTGCCGCAGTGTGGCATCAGCCGTAGCTGTGCAGCGCCCGCTGGAGTAGTGCGTTGGACGAACCACGGTGGAGTAGCTACTAGAGACCATGAGAATGAGGGGTGGCGCCAGAGGGAGGAGAAGCCAGGGAGATTTGCCCCTACCCGCCGGCCATGTAGCCTAGCTGGACATAGCATCATCGAGGACAAGGCCAGATGGGACCATTAGCGACGGCTTGCTGGAGGAACCCTAGTGCTGCAGGCAGGGGATCGAGGTAGAGGGAAAGGGGAGAGGAGATGCAAGCGGGCATGGCAATGAATGCTTGCGTGTTTGTTTTTACTTAAGGGTCAGGTGTGACACGGGTGTCAGTAGTTGCATTTTGAGTGTAATATAGGCAGACAACAAAGTCATTTCACTATTCCCCTTCCCTTCAATCTTTAGTGAGGTTCTACCCGAAACACCCCACCCCCTCCAAACCGAAATTAGTTAAGCCCAAGCCCATAACTCAAAAATGACTTCTTTACATCTTTTATGGCTTATTTTGACAATATGCCCTGAAAAGGTGAAATCGAACTGGCCCTTAACCTGCAATTCAATTGTGCCTACAATGATGAATCACTCCTGCCTGCTATCTATACATTTAGGCATCATCATACATGGCATAACCTAATACATGTGCCTTCCATTGTAGAATCTAGAATATGCAATGTTTATGTTAGTTCATACGTTGCACATGATGTTTAAATGCCCCTTAAATCTGGTCAGTCAAGTGATGGTCTTTAAGCCTCCTTCTTTGCTTCTTTTGTTGATATGTAAGATTTGCTCACACTTCTGTTCAATTGCTTGTTTGCATCAGCCAGCCATACTAGGACTGTTTGCTTTGATTACTTGCTGTTCTTGACCTAACACTCTAACAGAGCTTGTCAATGATTTAAACACTAAGGGCTGCTGTAGTGGGGCCTTGTCTAACTCATAGGTGACATAAAGGTTTGGCTATACACTACATTAGGATCTCCGATTTAAACACTAAGGGCTACTGTAGTGGGGCCTTGTCTAACTCATAGGTGACATAAAGGTTTGGATGTACACTACATTAGGCTCTCCAAGAGTACCTGGAGATCCAGTTTGAAGGTATGCCTAGTTTTTTACATAGTGCAGACATAGTAAATGCTCATTTCATTGTGTGCAAGTGCAAGAGATGCGGCATGTTTCATTATGTGGTGTTGTTTTGTTATAATCTCATACTTTTGTGTTCACAGACTAGAAAGTATGCATATTTATCTTCCAAGGAGACGAGTAACTAGTTTGTGTCACCTTGTAGAGGGGGTGCAATGAAGATAAGATTGAGGATTCCCAAGTACAAGATGTTAGGAAGGAGCCTTGCAAGAGAAGTAGGAGCTGCACTGAGCCTCTTCAACCTGCTAAGGTAAGTCACTGTATGCAACTCAACAGTTCAATTCCTTGTTTGTTTCAGGCATAGTTAATTTTCTCTTTTCAATTGCTTTATTTGTCCTCAGTTAATGAGATGCCCAAATAATCATGCCTGATGTTTGGTACTTGTATCACTATTAGTTGACATAATTAAAGGCCTTACCATTTAATTACTCTGCCGAAGTGTGCCTAAAGCTTTGAAGTCTATTAACCAACTATTATTGCATGAGGCTCACAATCTAGTTTATACTACGCTAATGATTGCATAGTTTTGCCTGCTGTAGTATGTTTGTATGAAACCCTCTGTTGTTCATTATGCTCCCTAAGACTTTAATTGAGGCACAGAATGGCCAACTGCTTGCTTACTTATATGCAACGTGTTGTCTAAATTTGTAACTTATTTGTGTTTTCGATTGGGCCCCAACATCATGCTCTTCTGGTGAGCTAAGATGGATTTCTGTATGCAGGCTGCACAGACTATCTTTTTTATAATTTTTAAAATATCAAATGCTTATGCTTCATGACGTGTAACATTTTTTAAAGTGACATGTAACATTACTGTTAGTCCTGTTTTGCCACGTAGTACAAAATAGTGTCTTGTTCGCTTCACTGTTGTAACTATATTTTTGCCCTAGTCATGTGTACTTACAGAAACATTTCAGGATGAAGTGACATCAACACAAAGATCTGCGAGCAGTGCGGCATGGCCATTACCGAATGATTATGGATTGGAATTGGAATGTGTTGATGTTCTCGAGCATCAACTAGAGGTGGCAAGACAACGTGTACATGATTGTCAACGTATAATCAACAAGTTGAGACTGGACATGCAGGTATTAGATGCAGGAGTCAAAAAAATGAAACAAGACACTGATGTAACCATGAAGGAATTGGAAATTTTGCAGACTAAAATTTGTGCTATCTGAATCCGGCTAATCCTATTTTCTGAAGAGATTATAGTTCAAATGGAGTTAAGTTGATGCGCGTCCATGATGTATGAGCTGTATTTGCCCAGTGTATGTAATTTGCTGTTTGTGTATCTTTATTATCACCTATGCCGAACCATAATGCCCAATGGGTATAATCGGCTGTAATTTCTTTATTGTATAGTGTAGGATTATTCTACCTTTCTATGCCTTGATCTCTTTGTTGTAATAGTGTAGTCTTTTTAGAGGTGATAGTATTGAGTAGGATAATTCTTTGAATATGCTATATCGTTCAAACGGGGGCCAATTCGCCCGACCATGGCTCTTGACGGGCTATCGGATCCATGGGCCTTCTACGTCTCGTAGGATCCATGGGCCTTCTACGTCTTGTAGGTTCCATGGGCCTTGTACGTCTCGTAGGATCTATGGGCCTTGTACGTCTCGTAGGATCCATGGGCCGCCGGCTCATTTATGGGTCTTGTATGGGCCTTTAATGGGTCGTACACGGGCCTTTAATAAAAACCGTATGCTTTATGGGCTGACCATAACGGGCCGTTAATAGGCCGTATTTGGTGATGCTATGAAAATGGCCCAACAGACTAACGGTCCACAAACGGGCCGACGGTAACATCGGGCTGAATTTGGCCCACAAGCAGAAAATGAAAGTAATGGGCTGTAAGTAACCGAATGCTGCAAATGAGCCCAAGAATAAATGGGCCCTCAGAAGGCCGAAAGTTAAATTGGGCTGGAAACGGCCCAACGGAATAACGTGCCGTTAATGGGTATAGAGTGATACACTATTCATTACGGGCCAGTTTCACCACGGGCCGTTAATGGGTGTAAAGTAATACACTATTCATTACGGGCTAGTTCCAGCACAGGCCGCTAATGGGCCAAGAGGTACAAAGGGCCTCATATGGGCCGAAAGACGTCATGGGCTATACATGGGCCAGAAGTGAAAACGGGCTGGAATCATAGTGGACGGCCCAGATGATGCTACTGGGCCTAATTCGGATAGGGCGTAACGGGCCTTGGGTTAGCAGGCTGTAAATTGGCTATATGTGAACAAGCCATTAACAGGCTTTCCATGGGCCGGCCCGCCAGCTTTTGACCAAGTCAAATGGGCTGGCCTTTTCACAGGAATGGGCCACTGTTGGGCCGTGCCACGTGTCGACGTATGATAGGCGCCTATCTGACCCGTTGACGAGGTGACACGTGTTTCGTCCGGCCAATAAGAATTTTACACGTGGAAATTTCCCATTGGTCGCGGCTGTTAACGGGTTACCGGATCCAAAACACGACCCGATAGCTTAACGGCGTTCCGTTACGGTGGATGCCACGTGTCCGTCACCCTTGACGAAAGCACTTTTGTGACGCGCGATTTATCGTCATGGAAGTGGACACTTCCGTGATGATAATTTTGGTAATGTCATGGAACACTTCTACGACAACACATGTATGACTATCTTGATTTTGTCATAAATTTGTCATGGATGTACATGCATGAAAAAAAAAGTGACCTACTGTGACAAACACGTATCATCACGGAAGTGTATTTTTTTGTAGTGACTTCTAGGGTTTAGCCATTATGATCTTGTGGTAGATCAACTCTTGTAATACTCGTATTCATCAATATCAACCAAGCAGGACGTAGGGTATTACCTCCATCAAGAGGGCCCGAACCTGGGTAAAGCTTCGTGTCCCCTGTATCCTGTTACCATCAACCTGAGACGCATAGTTCGGGACCCCCTACCCGAGATCCGCTGGTGTTGACACCGACAGAAGCCTCGGGTGATCTCGGGGCGGCAGCTAGAGGATGGAAGCAAGCAAGGGGGCAGAGGAGAAATGGTCAGTAGCACACAATGGTTCGAATGGGTCCTTTGGTGAGGGAAGGGACGCATTTGAGCCCGGGAATCCATGGTGGCGAGCGGCGGCTAGAGGTGATGAAGGCGAGCTCGATGGAGACGAGTCGGTGCTGATCTGGATGGTTTCGTCGGCGTGGAGACACTGTGAATCATGGCAGACCTAGGAGACACATCAGCATGGAGTGGAGTGGCCGGTGGACACAACTGTCGGTGTCAAAACCGACGGATCTCGGGTAGGGGGTCCCGAACTGTGCGTTTGAGGTTGATGGTAACAGGAGACAGGGAACACAATGTTTACACAGGTTTAGACCCTCTCGATGGAGGTAAAACCCTACGTCCTGGTAGATTAATATTGATGAGTATGGGAGTTACAAGAGTTGATCTACCACAAGATCGTAATGGCTAAAACCCTAGAAGTCTAGCCTATCTGATTGTGATCGTCCCTATGAAATAACCCCTTCAGTTTATATAGACACCAGAGGGTACTAGGGTTGTACAAAGTCGGTTTCATAGAAAGGAAATAGTACATCTGGCCGCCTAGCTTGCCATCCACGCAAAGGAGAGTCCTATCCGGACACGGGAGGAAGTCTTATATCTTGTATCTTCATGGCCCAATAGTCCGGCCCATCTCCAACAGGCTGGGCGTCCGAGGACCCCTTAGTCCAGGACTCCCTCAGTAGCCCCTGAACCTGGCTTGAATGACGAGGTATCCGGTGCGTAGATTGTCTTTGGCATTGCAAGGCGGGTTCCTTCCCCGAATACTCTAACACAGTCTTTGAACAACGAACGTGTCCGGATCTGCAAAAAAGTACCACACACCACCGCAGAGAGTATAATATTTCACGAGTCCCATCTGCTGACAACTTTTTGTAACGTGACATCACATCCCTGCCCAGTTATTATTTCGAACCATTTTTTGACCGGCTGCTTCGAGACGCGGTCTCATTGGCATGTCCTGTCAAAGAAGAGATAGTGTCCCCTTACTAGGGTATTCTCATCAATACGGGCGTGGGTAATCCAACCGCGCCATTTGCACGACCCTTGGGAACAGGCGAGTTTCAAGGCGAGTGAGGAGGCGCTTGATATTCACTACCTTTATAAGGAGATAAGGATTCCCTTCTTTCACCCACACCTTCTCCTTCTCTTTTCCCTCCCATTCTCAAGCTCTAGCGCTCGAGTCCTCATCTCTTCCGCCTCAAGGAAGCACTCGACCATGTCCGGATCTAGAGCGCAAGGCAAATGGATGGCCTCCTCTGTCAAGGAGAAGGACATCACCAAGCTTCGGGAGGCAGGGTATCTGGCGAAGGAAATCGCCCATCGGCTTCCGGCCAAGGGGTTAATCGTTCCCACCCCGAAGCCCAATGAGAGGGTGGTGTTTATCCCCCATTTTGTCCGTGGGCTAGGGTTTCCTCTCCACCCTTTCGTTCGTAGACTCATGTTTTATTACAAGCTAGATTTCCATGATCTAGCTCCAAACTCCTTCCTCAACATATCGACATTCATTGTCGTGTGCGAGGTTTTCCTCTGCATTCCACCCCACTTCGGACTGTGGCTCAAGATCCTCAATGTGAAGCCGAAGGTGGTGGATGGCCAACATGCGGAGTGCGGAGGTGCCATGGTGAGCAAACTGCCCAACGTCACATGGACCAAGGGTACCTTTCTGGAGACCATCAAAGAGTTGCAGAAACTGTGGTTCTATATCACAGAGCTCCGTGATACCACCTGGGCTGCGGCTCCCGAATTCAAGTCTGGAGCTTCAGTGCGGCTCACCTCCTAGATTGAGAAGGGCCTGAATTGGTCCTCGTCGGACGAGCTAATCGTGCTACAAACGCGCATCCAAAGCATGGTGGACAAAAACATCAAGCTCGTCAACGTGATCCAGGTGATGTTAGTTCGCCGGATCCTTCCATGTCAGAGCCGTACTAGCCCTTTGTGGGAATTTGATCGAGAGAAGCACCAGACCTTGGAGAGGCTCTTCGGAACCACGCATGAAGATATCTGGAAGTTCTCTTCAAGGGCACCAAGACACCGCCAGAGATAGACGAGGACCACGGGCACGATCCTTCCATGTCATAGTGCGGTAAGTCTTTCGCGTATCAAGGTGTATCATCTACTTGCTTATTCAAGGAAGACAACTAAACTCCACTAGTTATTTTTTAAGGTATGGACAGAGAAAGCGGAGCATATTAAGTGTCCGGCTCCTCTACCCAAGGAACCAGCCATCCCTCTTTTGACGAAGATGCTGGTTCTGGCGCCTTACCAGGCGCCGGAGAAGAAGGCCAAGAAGAAGGCCAAGGGGGCCCGGAGTGGCCTCCGTCGCAAAGGAGCTTTGGACAGGACGTCCGAAGACAACGAGACTCCCTCCTCCGCCGCCGAAGACGACGATGAGGACGAGGAGGAAAACAGGTCTCCCCCTGAGGGGGGAAAGAAGAAGAGGGAGGCCTCCACAAATCTGGAGGCAGAGACGTCCAAGAGGGGGAAGAGCTCCCCCGCGGATAACTCTGCGTGGGACGTCGACAACAGCCCAGAGCCGCGCCGCCGAAACAAGCCCCTGGCAGTATCGTAAGTACTCAAAAGACTCTAATATATTCCTATATTCGGCCCTTTCAGTTCATAGTTTTAACGTGTTAAATCATTCGCTCGTAGTCTGGCCCACGACAACTCCCTGCGATCCTCATCAGGAGGTTCGCTGGATTCAAAGGCGATGGCCAGCGAGTCACCGGCGGCCGCCCAATCTCCCACAGCCAAGGGCGACGACGAGGTGCTACCCGAAAGGACCTTCCCGGGCCAGGGGGGTTTAGGAGGCTGTCTGGGTGGCGCCAGAGGGTGACTGTCGGTGTCAAAACCGGCGGATCTTGGGTAGGGGGTCCCGAACTATGCGTCTAAGGCGGATGGTAATAGGAGGCAGGGAACACGATGTTTTACCCAAGTTCGGGCCCTCTTGATGGAGGTAAAACCCTACGTCCTGCTTGATTTATTCTTGATGATATGAGTATTACAAGAGTTGATCTACCACGAGATCGGAGAGGCTAAACCCTAGAAGCCAGCCTATGGTATAATTGTATGTTGTCCTATGGACTAAAACCCTCCGATTTATATAGACACCGGAGAGGGTTAGGGTTACACAAGGTCGGTTACAAAGGAGGAGATATCCATATCCGTATTGCCTAGCTTGCCTTCCACGCCAAGTAGAGTCCCATTCGGACACGAGACAAAGTCTTCAATCTTGTATCTTCATAGTCCAACATTGCGGCCAAAGGATATAGTCCGGTTGTCTGGAGACCCCTAATCCCGGACTCCCTCAGTAGCCCATGAACCAGGCTTCAATGACGATGAGTCCGGCATGCAGTGTTGTCTTCGGCATTGCAAGGCGGGTTCTTCTCCAATTTTCAAGTGTTCGTAAGCAGTGTCTGGTCCCATAAATATTTGGACCTCTTGGCTTCTGTGCCCAATAAGGGCTATCTCCCACGTGTCGAATGAATACGAGGTGCCAGGGCATTTTTACATTCGCCCCCCTAGCCAGATAAATAAATTGTCTATTAAAGGGATGGGGATTCTTAGATCCGATCCATACCATCCTCCTCCTAGCGAGAATCCATCAGAGCGTGTTTCGGAAAGATCCATTCCATCATGGCCGACCTCCGCATCTCCTCCTCCCGCCCCTGTTGCCCTAAGCCCAGTGATTGGCAGAGGTGTTCAGTCCCACACAGTCGATTGGCCGAACTGCAGACCAAGGGATTTCTCCCTCCGGCGTATATGGTGCCCATCCGAGCCGGGCTTGCCACCTACAATGGCGGGGAGCAAGCGGAGAGCTTTCCCTGTCCCTCTATGGGGGAACGGGTCTGCCTTGTTCCTTATTTACTAAGGGGACTCAGATTTCCAATTCATCCGTTCCTCCGCGTGCTCCTGGAGTTCTACGGCCTCCAATTACACAATTTCACCCCTGCCTCCCTTCTACATATCACCGGCTATTTTGCTCTCTGCGAGTTGTTCCTGGGCTGCGAGGCTCACTTCGAGCTGTGGAAAAGGCTATTTTGCCTCGTCCCTCGCACACAGAGGGGGTCACTTTATGAAGTGGGCGGGACCGAGATATGGCGCATCGCCAATATCGGATACCTGTCCGGTACCCCGAAGAAGTCGTCCGAAGACTGGCCTTCAGAATGGTTTTATATGGAGGACGTTCCCCTTCCGGACCCTGTTCGGTGGGGTCTTCCTGAGTTCGACAATGCTCCTCTGAAGAAATGCCGAAGTTGGCGCCCACGGAGCCCTCAGGTGGAAGACAACGGAGAAGTCCTCTATCTGATGAACCGGATCAAAGCACTGGCTCAATCAGGATTGACAATAATCGAAGTTATGTCGATTTGCATAATGCGGGGAGTGCAACCACTTCAATATCGTGGGCACCCCTTGTGGTCTTTTAACGGGGCGGATGATGCCACCCGCTACGGGCGTAAGGGTCCGGACAATGCTGCCGCTTTAGTAAAAATTTTGTCCGAATTGTTCAAGGGAGAGGAAGAGGAGTTCACCCGCATTAAGCCACGGGATGGATTTTCCATGTAGAATCCTCCAAGATGGGTAAGTTATATCGCCTTACTCCCATTTTTCCCGCATTCTTTGTTGTAAGTCTTCACCTTGCCACTTTGTGGCAGGAACTGCGAAAAGCCATAAAGGAGGTCAGCAGCCCCTCTCCACAGCTAGAGGACCCTGACCGGGCCCTCAAGTTCAAACTTGAAGAAGATCCGGTTATCTTCGTGGAGCTGATAGACCGACAGTTCTATCAGTTAAGATGCGATGATGCCATGGTGGCCATTACGGCCGACTATTCCAGACTGCTCCCTGCATCGCATGTAAGAAAAAACAAAAATCCCAACTCCAAAAACTAGGATCCCCTTTTAGACACTTCACCCACCATATACACATGGCATTTTTTTACAGGGAAGGCATTCGGGATACCCTGCCGAACCCACAGCAACTCGCCAACAAGAGGCACCGAGGCCGGGTAGGCCAAAAAGGAAGGCGGTCAGGACGGAGATGCCGGCGCAAAGGTATAACAAAAAACCCCGCTCTGTGGTTGTCGTCTTTCTCAAAATGTAATGACGCCCGTGTTTCTTGAACAGAAAAAACACTCACCAGACCATGTCCGGCGATGTTGCTAGTCACGCTTCCACCAGTCGGGCGCCAGGCCCGGACATAGAGGCGGAAGCCGATATTGAGCGGGCGCCGGATAATCCCCCTACAGAGGATGCAGATAGATTATCCGCTACAAACTCAGAAGTGGAAAGCGCCATCAATCATAGGCGCCGCCGGGCCGTACTCTATGACGCTTGTTGCTTACCAGAGGCATTTGATGTGTTTAATTCTGGAGAGGCATACCTCTGTGCTGCTCAAGATGGTCTAGCCAGAGCCATGGATCAGTATGTAAAGGATGTACGGGTAAGTAAATCTGACGATTTATATGTATCAGTAGCCCCTGAGACTTGAAACAGTTAGAAGAACTGATTTAAGGATCATCTTTATTGTGCAGGTTCTTATAGAGAAGAACACTAGGCTGTCACAGGAGCTGGAGGAATGCAAGACCCAACTACGGGCCGCTGTTGCCGCATTGCAGGAACCAAAAAAGTCTCCCGCTGGTAACATTTACTTTAAATAATGATGGTTACCATATAGTGTGCGGCGTGGCTGCAGATCTAACAATAGATGTTGCAGATGAATCCGGAGGACCAGCATGTCATGCGACAACTAGAGGCTGGCAAACGCGTGCTGACTGAGGTTAGGCGGGAGAAGAACAAGCTCCAAGACGCCAATATCAAGCTGAGCGTGGAACTAAAAGACGTTCGAGCCCAGCTTGCAGACTCCGAGAAGGAGAATAAGCTGCTTAGGCGCGGTATTTTTAGTAAGTGCTTGAACGAATCCTTTTTGAAGGAGTTCGGCGAAGAAGCCGACTAACAGCGTTATGTTTGTAGGTATGCTGACGGGTCGTCCCGCGGAGGAAATGCCCGGGTCTGCGGGTGATCTTCTATCCGAGCTCTCACATCTGCACGAACAAGTTCGGCAGGTGATGCAAGGTGTTGCCCAGGGCTTGTGGCCATCCGCCTCCCTGCCAGAAGGCGTTGCAGAGCTTACGGAGAAGCTCAAGGGAGCACGGCAGCGCTTCTAGTTATGGAAGATATCGGCCTGCCGACAAGGTGCCAGAGAAGCCTGGGCCATGGTGAAGACGCGGTACACCAAGGCTAACCCAAATCATATGGCCGAGGTCGGACCTATGGGGCCTGACGGAAAAGAGATCCCCGTTAGCTTAGTTTATGGGCAAGTAGAATTAGCCGCAAAGTATTCCCAATAGGATTGTAGGCTAGACCGCCTGTTGGATGGTATAGAAGAGGAATCTAGTCAGTCTGCATGACTATGTAATTAAAGTGACATGTATAATGCCTTCTAGCCGGATTGTAGATCATTTGTCATGGCGGACCTTTTCGCTTCAACCTCGGGACCCGATAGTCCGGAGTGTATTCGAATACCCGCTCAGTTATATAAGAACCGGGGTATGCGTGGAGACCAGGCGTAGCAGTCATTAGTGCTTGAACAGACAAGTGCCCAACTAGTTATGTTATATTATATGGGTAGTAAGAAACATCTTCCAGGGAGAATAGTTCCGTTAAGAGTTCCTTTCCCTGGGTAAGCATGCCCTAAAGTGCATGTCCAGACTACGATAGGAAATGCAGGAAAAAAACATCCGGGGGCAGATATCTAAAATAATTAAAAATCATCTTTTGTTCACCGACCGAATATTCCCTTAATTACGCTAGCTTTTGTCTTCACCCAGTCTGAGGTACATATCCAGCTAACCCGACAGTAACAATCACAGAGGTTCTCTCCTTGTGCCCTAGCCGAATTAACGGGAACGTAGGGCATAAATACAAGAGCCAGGCAACCCAGCTTGGCCAAAACTTAAGTCATATCGGTGCATGTAATGGCGAAAAATGGTACATGTGGAAGCGTAACATATGTGCGGGGCACGAGGCCCAGATAAATAATCAAGCTTCTGTGAAAGAAGCCCCCAGGTATGATGAGCGCGGCTAGCGTGTCTATAATGTGCAAACGAGGCGCAAGGTGGCCTTTGAAGGCCTAGAGAAAGAATAAAGGAAGGAAAGAAAGAAAAACAAGACAAATAATGTATATGCAAAAAATGGACAGAGGAAGGGGACGAACACAGAGTCCGGTGCTAGGCGTAGAATCTTCGGAGCCTGGCCGCGTTCCATGGGTTCGGCTCGAGTCGATTAGTCGATGCATCCCGCTGTCGGTACGCTCCACCGGTCAGAACTTGGTCAATAATGATGGGACCTTCCCATTTGGGCTCAAGCTTGTTCTTTTTCTTATCCGGCAGTCGTAGAACTAGTTCACCAATGTTATAAGTTTTGGCCCGTACTTCTCTGATTTGGTATGTGCGAGCCTGTTGCTGATAAATTGCGGAACGGGCTTTTGCCACGTCGCGCTCCTCCTCCAAGGTGTCCAGACTGTCCTGCCGATCAAGCTCGGCTTCTCTTTCTTCGTACATGCACACTCGAGGTGAGTCATGAATTATGTCACAGGGCAAGACTGCCTCTGTGTCGTACACCATAAAGAAAGGTGTATATCCGGTACTACGGTTTGGCGTGGTCCGCAGCCCCCAGAGTACGGAGTCAAGCTCCTCTACCTAGTGCGTGTTAGACTCCTTTAAGGACCGCACTAGCCTGGGTTTAATGCCACTCATTATAAGACTGTTCGCGCGCTCCACTTGACCATTGGTTTGTGGGTGATAGACCGAAGCATAATCGAGCCTGATGCCCATTTTACTGCACCAGAGTTTTACCTCATCGGCAGTGAAGTTCGTGCCGTTGTCAGTGATGATGCTGTGAGGGACGCCATAACGGTGTACGACCCCGGATATGAAGTCTATGACCGATCCGGATTCGGCTGTTTTAACAGGTTTGGCCTCTATCCATTTGGTGAATTTATCCACCATGACCAGTAAGTATTTTTTCTTGTGGGCTCCCCCTTTAAGGGGTCCAACCATGTCAAGCCCCCAGACCGCGAAGGGCCACGTAATGGGGATTGTTTGGAGGTCGGTGGGTGGCATGTGGCTTTGATTTGCAAAGAGCTGGCAACCGGCGCAATGTTGGACCAAGTCCTGTGCATCTGCCCGGGCCGTTGGCCAATAGAATCCTGTACGGAAGGCCTTGCTGACGAGAGCCCGGGCTGCGGCGTGGTGACCGCCGAGCTGGAATGAATTTCTGCCAAAAGGTTCCGCCCTTCCTCTTTAGAGATGCACCTTTGAAGGACTCCGGTAGTGCTTTTTTTATACAATTCTCTCTCATGGACCCTGTAGGCCTTAGATCGCCGCACTATGCAGCGTGCCTCGTTTTGGTCCTCCGAAAGTTCCTGCCTAGTTTGGTAGGCCAGGAATGGTTCTGTCCACGGGGCTATGATGGCCATTATTACATGGGCTGAAGGTGTTATTTGGGTGGCGGAGCCTCCGATTGTGTTAGAGTGTTCGGTATCGGGTATTTTGGCTAGGTCCGGACTATTATTACCAGTGTCCCCTTCCCATACTACGGATGGCTTGAACAGCCTCTCCAGAAATATGTTGGGGGGGACCGCATCGTGTTTTGCGCCGATGCGGGCGAGGATATCTGCTGCCTGATTGTTTTCCCGAGCCACATGATGAAATTCGAGCCCCTCGAACCGAGCTGACATTTTTAGGACGACGTTTTGATAGGCCGCCATTTTCGGATCCTTGGCATCAAAGTATCCATTTATTTGGGATATTGCGAGATTTGAATCCCCACACACCTCCAGGCGTTGAATGCCCATGGAGACTGCCATCTGAAGACCATGCAACAGAGCTTCATATTCGGCTGCGTTGTTAGAGTCTGTGTACAATATTTGCAGTACGTACTGAACGGTATCTCTGGTCGAGGACGTCAACCCCTAGACCAGCCAGCATTTTAAAGCCGTCGAAGTGCATGATCCAATTGGAGTATGCGCCGTACTCTTTCGGGAGTTCGGCCTCCGTCCATTCGGCGACAAAGTCGGCCAATACTTGCGACTTAATGGCTCGTCAAGGTTTGTATGTTATGTCGAACGGGAGGAGCTCAATGGCCCATTTAGCGATCCGGCCCGTAGCGTCACGGTTGTTTATAATATCATTAAGTGGCACTTCCGAGGCTACTGTAATCGAACACTCTTGAAAGTAGTGTCGCAGCTTCCGGGATGCCATGAATACCGCATAGGCTATCTTTTGATAATGTGGGTACCGTGATTTGCATGGAGTGAGGACAGTGGATACATAGTATACCGGCTTTCGAAGAGGGAATTTATGTCCGTCAGCTTCTCGTTCGACGACGAGCACTGCGCTTACAACTTGATGAGTTGCCGCAATGTACAAGAGCATTGGTTCGCCAATGTTCGGCGTGGCCAGGATTGGATTGGTTGCCAAAATGGCCTTTATCTCTTCCAATCCGGTTGTGGCAGCATCCGTCCACTCGAAGTGTTCGGTGCGCCGAAGGAGGCGATAAAGGGGTAAAGCCTTTTCTCCTAAGCGGGAGATAAAGCGGCTTAGAGCCGCCACGCAC
The DNA here is from genome assembly GCF_003073215.2 of Triticum urartu. NCBI lineage: Eukaryota > Viridiplantae > Streptophyta > Magnoliopsida > Poales > Poaceae > Triticum > Triticum urartu. The sequence goes on along the minus strand of NC_053024.1, from coordinate 134,647,582 downwards.
CCAGTTAACTTCTGGATTTCTTTGAGGTCTATTGGGGTAGCCAACTATGACAAGACTCGGATTTTGGCCGGATTAGCTTCAATACCTCTACTAGAGACAATGAAACCCAGGAGCTTTCTGGCTGGTACGCCGAAGACGCATTTTTCTGGATTGAGCTTGATTTCATATGTTCGGAGGTTGTCAAATGTGAGCCTCAAGTCGTCTATCAAAGATTCGACGTGTTTGGTTTGACGACCACATCATCTACGTATGCCTCTACTGTTTTGCCGATTTGTTTCTCCATACATGTCTGAATCATGCGCTGATATGTTGCGCCAGCGTTTTTGAGCCCAAAAGGCATTGTGTTGAAAAAGAAGGGACCGTATGGTGTGATGAATGCCATTGCGGCTTGGTCGGACTCCGCCATCTTGATTTGGTGGTAACCGGAGTATGCGTCGAGGCCACACAATGACTCGTGTCCTGCGGTAGCATCAATGATTTGATCGATGCGGGGGAGGGGGAAGGGATCCTTTGGGCAAGCTTTATTGAGGTCTTTGAAATCGACACAAAGGCGCCAGGATTTATCCTTCTTTGGTACCATCACCAGGTTTGCTACCCAGTCCGGGTGTTTTATTTCTCTGATGAATCTGGCCTCCAATAACTTGGCTAGTTCCTTTCCCATGGCCTGTCTCTTAGGTTTGGAGAAACGCCGAAGAGCTTGCTTGACCGGCTTGAATCCCTTTAGGATATTGAGGCTATGCTCAGCCAGCCTGCGTGGTATTCCTGGCATGTCTGAGGGATGCCAGGCGAATATGTCCCAATTCTCGTGCAGGAACTCTCGTAGTGCGGCGTCCATGGCGGGGTTTAACTGTGCGCCGATGGAGGCTGTTTTTGTAGGGTCCGTTGGGTGGACTTCGAATTTGACTCTTTCATCCGCTAGTTTAAAAGAGGTGGACTTGGATCTCTTATCGAGTATCACGTCGTCCCTGTCCACTTTGGAGCGTAGCATGGTTAACTCCTCGGCTGAGAGGGCTTCGGATAATGCCTCAAGGGCCAGTGCGGCTGTTTTGTTTTCAGTGCGGAGTGCTTTGTCCGGATCACTAGCGAGGGTGATGATTCCGTTGGGCTCGGGCATTTTGAGCTTCATGTACCCATAGTGGGGTACTTTGCTCAATGCGGTTCCAGTCTATTTCCATTTTTTGAAGAGTTTCCTCATAGATGAGGTCTAATCCGCTACCGCCATCCATGAGTACTTTGGTGAGTCGAAAGCCGTCCACAATTGGACTGAGGACCAGTGCGGCTAGTGCTCGGTCTGTTCGGAATTTGGGTTCGTCACTGGCATTGAAGGTAATAGCCGTGTCACTCCATGGATTTATTGCTGCTACATGGCAGATTTCGGCCATGCTGCGGAGTGTTCGCTTGCGCCTATTATTTAACGCGAAGGTCTCAAAGACTATTAGAACCGTATTGTTATCCACGGGATGGTGCTCTGTGGTATTTGGGATAAGAAGATCCTCACCACTTTTGGCCACCTGCCGGAGTATCCAACATGCTCTAAGGCTGTGCGTTGGTATTGTATCCGCTGTACTATGAATTTTGCATGGTCTGTTGAGCCATCCCTCCAGTATGGTTCCATGCCCTGTAGAGGGTTTTTGTTTCTTTGCAACTAGGTCGGGTGTCTTATGATAGTGCACCCTTTTACTTCGGACTGGGTGTATATTTGGAGCCGGATCATCCCAAAATTTCATTTCGGTTTTCCAAGCGCTTTCCATCGCACAGTACTTCCGTACTATGGATGCCCAGTCAGCAAAGCGTGATATGTCACGGCGACTTAAGGCGTTAAGGATTCCCTTGTCCATGCAATTATTGCAGAAAAGTGAGACTGCACCTTCCTCACGATAGTCCTGAACCTTGTTCATCACAAGGAGGAATCTGGCCCAATAATGATGTACTGTTTCATGGGGCTCTTGCCTGATGTGGGAAAGATCGTTTATGTTTGGGTGGGTGGAATTAAGTCCTAACCCCTACCTGATCTGAGACCCAGGGGCCGAGGAGTTTCCAATCTTGGAAATTTGGGTTCCGGAGTGTTGCCCGACAAGTCTGGCCCGCTGCCTGATTCTAGGTTCAGGGCTTGGGTGATGTCCTCCCGTAAGCGGGTATCCGGCTCGGAGAGCTCAGGGATCCGGACATAGTTAGTCCTCAAAATGAGGAAGAGTTGCCGCATTGTTCCTCCACCACCGCAACGTGATTGGTGGCCTATGGAGAGTTAATCTCCCTTTGATCGGGTTTAAGCCCAATCGGATCATAGTCCGTAGCGACTCCCAAGGCGGCGATGCGATCCAAGAGTTCTTTTAGGGAAGAGAGCTCCATTGGATCCATCTGCTCGGTGAATTCCGAGCCGACGTGGAGGCTGTTTTTGATGACCCGAGAAGTCATCGTTGGTGCAATGGCCGAACAGACAGTCATGACGAAACTGCCCAGCTGGAGAGTTTGGCCGACAGCCAGAGCTCCCCTAGCGGTAATGTTGTCTTTAACAACGAGATGTGCCATCCTTCCTTACGGCGACGTCACAGAGGAACTCTCAATGAAAGCACCAATGTCGGTGTCAAAACCGGCGGATCTCGGGTAGGGGGTCCCGAATTGTGCATTTAAGGCGGATGGTAATAGGAGGCAGGGAACACAATGTTTTACCCAGGTTCGGGCCCTCTTGATGGAGGTAAAACCCTACGTCCTGCTTGATTTATTCTGGATGATATGAGTATTACAAGAGTTGATCTACCACGATATTAGAGAGGCTAAACCCTAGAAGCTAGCCTATGGTATGATTGTATGTTGTCCTACGGACTAAAACCCTCCGATTTATATAGACACCGGAGAGGGTTAGGGTTACACAAGGTTGGTTACAAAGGAGGAGATATCCATATCCGTATTTCCTAGCTTGCCTTCCACGCCAAGTAGAGTCCCATCCGGACACGAGACGAAGTCTTCAATCTTGTATCTTGATAGTGCAACAGTCCGGCCAAAGGATATAGTCCGGCTGTTCGGAGACCCCTAATCTCGGACTCCCTCAGTGACCCTTCGGCCGCCGGACACATGGGAGAGAGGACCCCCATGGAGACTGGCGATGGGGGCCGCGTCCAGTTCGGACCCCAGCCGAATACGGTTCCGGAGACCTATACGGCTCCGGAATCCCACAAGCAGCCTCCTTAGAAAGAAGGAGGTGTGCATATTCCGCCGCTGACTTCTGTCCAACCAGAAGCAGCGGATAATCTGCTGGAAGCACTGCGAGGTGATGACCCACAAGTATAGGGGATCACAACCGTTTTCGTGGGTAGAGTATGCAACCCAAATTTATTGATTCGACACAAGGGGAGCCAAACAATATTCTCAAGTATTAGCAGCTGAGTTGTCAATTCAACCACACCTGGAAACTTAATATCTATAGCAAAGTGTTTAGTAGCAAAGTAATATGATAGTAATGGTAACAGTAGCAAAAGTAACGGTAGCAAAAGTAATATTTTTAGTGTTTTATAGTGATGATAACAATAGCAACAGAAAAGTAAATAAGCGAAGAACAATATATGGAAAGCTCGTAGGCAATGGATTGGTGATGGAGAATTATGCCGGATGCGGTTCATCATGTAACAGTCATAACCTAGGGTGACACAGGACTAGCTCCAATTCATCAATGTAATGTAGGCATGTATTCCGAATATAGTCATACGTGCTTATGTAAAAGAACTTGCATGACATCTTTTGTCCTACCCTCCCATGGCAGCAGGGTCCTATTGGAAACTAAGGGATATTAATGCCTCCTTTTAATAGATTACCAGAACAAAGCATTAACACATAGTGAATACATGAACTCCTCAAACTATGGTCATCACCGGTAAGTATCCCGATTATTGTCACTTTGGGGTTAACGGATCATAACACATAATAGGTGACTATAGACTTGCAAGTTAGGATCAAGAACTCTCATATATTGATGAAAACATAATAGGTTCAGATCTGAAATCATGGCACTCGGGCCCTAGTGACAAGCATTAAGCATAGCAAAGTCATAGCAACATCAATCTCAGAACATAGTGGATACTAGGGATCAAACCCTAACAAAACTAACTCGATTACATGATAAATCTCATCCAACCCATCACCGTCCAGCAAGCCTACAATGGAATTACTCACGCACGGCGGTGAGCATCATGAAATTGGTGATGGAGGATGGTTGATGATGACGATGGCGACGGATTCCCCTCTCCGGAGCCCCGAACGGACTCCAGATCAGCCCTCCCGAGAGAGTTTAGGGCTTGGCGGCGGCTCCGTATCGTAAAACGCGATGAATCATTCTCCTTGGTTTTTTTCTCCCCGAAAGTGAATATATGGAGTCCAGGTTGAGGTCGGTGGAGCGACAGGGGGCCCACAAGGCAGGGGGCGCGCCCCACCCTCGTGGACAGGTGGAGGCCCCCCTGACGTGGATCTTCCATCCAGTATTTATTATATATTCCAAAATAATTCTCCATTGATTTTCAGGTCATTCCGAGACCTTTTATTTCTGCACAAAAATAATACCATGGCAATTCTGCTGAAAATAGCGTCAGTCTAGGTTAATTCCATTCAAATCATGCAAGTTAGAGTCCAAAACAAGGGCAAAAGTGTTTGGAAATGTAGATACGACGGAGACGTATCACGATGCGCTTCCATTGTGGAGGAACACCGTATCCTTATGGGTGCGGTGGTTGAGAGGGTCAGTCCATCAAGAGCGGACTGACCGAAGCCTGCACCAGCCTGCTGACAGGCTTTGAGGTAAGTGATGCGAAAGAGAAGGTCATATTATAGACAATGTAGCCCCTGAGACACTGTCTGGTGTTCGGAAAGAAAGGCTGGACAAAGGATCAAGTAATTTTCACAGGAAACTAAGTAACTATGTCTTATGAACACAAGTGTCGCTGCTGGCTGCTACCTCTCATGCCGCTGAGGTCTCTGGACTAAAGCAGAGTCTGGAGCGGGCCGAAGAAGAGCTCGACCTTGTGAACAGGCAGCTAGAGGAGAAGCAAGGTATGTGGAGACTTGCTGTATACTAGGAAATAATAAATGATGTATATTGATTATAATGCCGTGATGTTTGTAGGAGCGGCGACTGAGGTTCAAACACTCAATAAAGCGCTGGCCGAGGCCGAGGAGAGGGCGGTGAAGGAACAAGCTGTCCGGGAGAAGCATGAGGCCAGGGTTGGGGAGGTCCAGCAGGAGCTCCAGGATGCTTTGAAGAAATACGAGTCGTTGGAATGTGAGCATGCACACCAAGAGTCCGAGCTTGAGAAGGCCCGCCAGAGCGCAGAAGAGGCCCGGACCAAAGCCCAAGGTGCCCTCCAGGAAATCCAGGAGGCCAAAAAGATCACGGCGCGTAAGGCTTTTATTATGCAAAGCAAGTATGTGAAGAAGAGGTATCTCTTACTGACTTGGATTTGGAGTTCTCCAGGGGCGTTTGCGTATCTGCCGCGCAGCGTTTCTGACGTTGCTGAATTCTTCCGAGCCAAAGGGGAGCTCGATGGAGAAGCTGTTCTGGTCGCAATACCTTGCGCTAGAACATCCGGCGCCCTTGAGCGACCAGCTAAAACAGCTGGTCGAACAGCATAGGGTGGCCGAAATGGCCATGAAGGACTTGATAGTCCGGCTGTGGAGAACTGAAACTATACCCAGCAGCTACTTTGATCTCGTGAAGCGGCTAGTCAACGCCTGCCCTCGGCTTGACGCCATCAAGCGGTCGGTTTGTATCGAAGGTGCGGGATGGCCTTCGCCCGTGTCAAGATGCAGTGGGCGAAGATGAATTATTCCATGGTCGCGACCGAAGGACAACCCATGGGCAAGGAGCACCGTACACCCGTGCGATATTTTAGCGAAGTCCTTGAGGGATCCCGCATTGTGGTGGAGCAGTGTATGAAGGATGTAATCTTCGAATGATTACATTTATATTGCCTCGCCCTGTATGATAAAAACAAGTTCGGCTATGTAATATAATGTTTGTTTAATATTTTGCCTCCTGTGCGGCCGTGTTTATGAAATTTTGAGGTTTGGCCAGTTGTCGGCTTCAGCCCCCACATAGGTAGTACGGGGGTGTTCGGGATGGAGTCTAAACACTCTTGATCCAATTTGTTTGGTCCTTAAAGGGGGTGTTTAGCGCAACGAACCAGGCAATCGGACTATGTGGCTTTATCACCCTCACTTAGACATAGGAGTTCTATAATGAAAATTTATGCGCAACCCATAGTATAACTAGGGTACTGTAAACACCTGATCAGGTAAAAAGCCGATTCGTCGCATGATGCGGAAAAAGTCGCTAAAGATTTGAAACCTCCAAAGATCTGACCGGCTCTTGCTGCATCATGACAGTCAGTTTTCGGCTTTCTCTACTGAGGTGCTCATCCGGATAAACCAGGACACAATCACAGTAGTTCTCCCTTTACTACCCTAGCTGATATAGCGGAACGTAAGGTAGTAAGCACAGGAGCCGGGCAACCCAACTATTGACCAAAGACATGATTCAGAGCCAGTGCATATAATTCTAAATTTGGGGTGCCGAACCATGTTGTAGGAAGTGTTCGGACTTTGTTGCCGTATTATGGGTCGCGATGAAGCCCCTGGCAGATTAAAGCGTACCAAAGTGTACTGTCGCAACTTTGAGGAAAATCATCAAAGAAAAAGGAAAAACGGTAGTAAGCTGGTGCCACAGAAGTTGGGCCACAAATTGTTTCCATTATAGTTTGATTAATATGTCAAAACGTATTTGTACAAGTGGTGCGATAAGCAACCGGGCTATTTAACATGCCACAACCAAGGGAGAGCTGCGTGCGGGTCCTGAAAGCAGGTAGAGTGCTCGTTAAAGAGACCATCTAAGAATTCCCTTGTACGCCAGTGCTTCTTGCCATCTTGGTGTATCCATCCTGCCGAGAGGACCGATGATCAGGTCGTCAGAAGAAACCTGCGGAAAAAAGCTAAAAAGGATAAAAAGAAAAAAATGAAAGTATGTGTGTCCAGGAGCGGTCGAGCCGTATTATCGATCACAAGATAATTATGCCTTCGTGTATGCCCATGGTATTTTGAGTGCGTAGTTATGTACGCGCGGTACGAATGCCGCTTCTCGGTTGGGACTGGGACGGAGGCCGAATTGCTAGTCGAGCTCTTAATGAGCTGGGCTGTCTTGCTGCAGAGTAGTCCGGACTCGTTTGACAGTGTCCGGGAGCTCGACCGATGAGTTAAGGTTCTGCTTGAGGAGGCCGCTTTGTACTTCTGCTGCTAACACAGCGGTGTGCTCCTTGGTGCGGAGGGAACGTTCTGTGTTTCCATTGACGTTTATGACGCCGCATGGACCAGGCATCTTGAGCTAAAGATAAGGTAGTGTGGCACCGCATTGAAGCGTGCAAATGCGGTTCGTCTGAGCAGTGTGTGATAGCCGCTATGGAAGGGGGCGATATCGAAGATTAGCTCTTCGCTTCGGAAGTTGTTCGGAGATCCGAAGACAACCTCTAGTGTGATTGAGCCCGTACGGCGGGCCTCTACCTGGTATGACTCCTTTAAAGGTAGTCTTCATGGGCTTAATTCTTGATGGATTAATGCCCATTTTGCATGCTGTATCCTCGTAGAGCAGGTTCAGGCTACTACCACCATCCATGAGGACTCGCATGAGGTGAAATCCATCAATGATTGGGTCGAGGACCAGTGCGGCTGAACCGCCATGACGGATACTGGTCAGATGGTCCCTGCGATCAAAAGTGATCGGGTAGGAAGAACATGGGTTGAACTTTGGGGCGACTGGCTCCATCGCGTAGACGTCCCTGAGCGCGCGCTTGCGTTTCTTCTTTGGTATGTGGGTAGCGTATATCATGTTTACCGTTTTAACTTGGGGGGGGGACTTCTTCTGTCCCCCTTTGCTCAGTGGCCGGGGCTCCTCGTCATCGTCTTTTCTTTGGGACCCTTTCTCCTTGTTCTCGGCATTTAACTTGCTGGCCTGTTTAAAAACCCAACAGTCTCTATTGTTGTGATTGGCTGGTTTGTCAAGAGTGCTGTGTATCTGGCATGGGCGATTGAGTATGCGGTCCAAGCTGGATGGGCCCGAATTGTTCCTTTTGAATGGCTTCTTCCGCTGGCCGGACTTGGAACCACTGAATCTGACGTTGACCGCCGTGTCGTCGGTATTATCACCGTTGTTTCGACGCTTGTGTCTGTTGCATCGGGGCTTGTCGTTGCTATTTTTGGCTTCCGCGGTACCAGGTTTGCTTGCACTGTTATTCCTACGGGCTAGCCAGCTATCTTCGCCCGTGCAAAAGCGGGTCATAAGTGCTGTAAGGGCTGCCATGGACTTCAGCTTCTCTTGGACGAGGTATCGGGGGAGCCATTCGTCCCGGATGCTGTGTTTAAAGGCCGCTAATGCTTCGGCATCCTGACAGTCGACAATCTGGTTCTTTTTAGTTAAGAACCTAGTCCAGAGTTTCCTGGCTGACTCTCCGGGCTGTTGAATTATGTGACTTAAGTCATCAGCATCCGGAGGTCAAACATATGTACCTTGGAAGTTGTCAAGGAAGGCCTCTTCCAAGTACTCCCAGCTGCTGATGGAGTTTTCAGGCAGACTGTTCAACTAGTGTCGGGCTGGTCCTTTGAGTTTTAGTGGAAGGTATTTTATGGCATGGTGATCATCCCCGTGGGCCATATGAATGTGAAGAAGGAAGTCCTCGATCTAGACCGCGGGGTCTATTGTCCCATCGTATGATTCGATGTTTACGGGTTTAAACCCTTCTGGGAATTTGTGCTCCATTACTTCGTCGGTGAAGCAAAGTGGGTGAGCGGCACCTCTATATCGGGCCACGTCACGACGTCGCTCGGATGGAGTCCGTCTGTGGTTCTCGGGCCGGGCGTGGGAATGACTATTGCGTCTGGCTAGATAGCCGTTATCGCGTGACGGGGCACGTCCCCGTGATCCGTAGATCGATCTGTTCTAACCTGCTATATTGTCCAAGTCCTGCCGTATGTCATATGTGTGTCTCCGAGCTGTTTTATCTCTGCCTTTACGATGAGGTGGGCAGGCTTGTGTTCGGCTTGAGTTGCCGCTTTATCCCGACCGCGTACTGGTCGGCCAGCCATATTGCATGATGATGGTACGGGCTCCAAAGCCTCGTCATCGAACTGAGGTACCAATTTGCGCTTCGGGTAACTTTTCGCTGGGCGCTTGAGGCCGTATTCCTCAGCTACCAGGACATCAGTCCATCTATCATTGAGTAGATCTTGATCAACTTGAAGCAGTTGCTGTTTCTTTTTCAGGCTCCTTGCAGTGGCTATTAGCTAGAGCTTGAAGCGCTCCTACTCGAGAGGTTCCTCAGGCACGATAAAATCCTCGGTGCCAAGGCTCGCCTCATCCTCGGAGAGCAGAAGATAATTACTATCCTCCGAGTCTTCGTGTGTGGCTTGTTCATCAGGGCTAACTTGCCCGTCTTCCCATTCATCTTGTTCGAAAGTTGCCTCAACAGGGTCTTAATTGTCTTCAGCACCGTCCGTAGTATTATCTTCTCCTGTGCCGGTGTTACTGTCTTTGCTGCAGCGTGACTTAGAGCGGCGCCGCTGGCACTGGCGCTTTGGTTGTATCTCGGGAGGTTTATCCTCAACTAGATCTTCCTTGTCATCGCTGTTATTCTCTTTTGGTGCATCCACCATGTATACATCATACGAGGAAGTGGCCGTCCAACGTCCGGTAAATGATGGGCTTTGGGCCTCTTCTTCTCCGGCATCGTCGTCCATACCGTCGATGTCGTCGGAGCCGTAATCGAGCATGTCGGTTAAGTCTTCGATAGTGGCTATTAAGTGGGCGGGGGTTGGGAAGCGAAATTGCCTGTCATCGAACCGGATATAATTTGGTTGTGAGTCCCCTGCTAAGGAGAGTGTTTTTAATGAGTTTAGCACATCGCCTAAAGGTGAGTGCCGGAAGATGTCCGTGGAGCTGAATTCAACGATCGACACCCGATCGAGCTCGTCGTGCGCGGAGCACATGCTTCAAAACCTGTAGCCAGAAACGTGTCCGAGGTTTTGGTAACATAGATATCACTTGAGGTTGGGTCTGTGTGCGGCTCCAACGCCGCTGAGTCTGCGACCTCCGTGGCGGGGCTGAGCCTCCAGTCCTCAGATGGCGTGATCTGCTCCGGATCTACAGACGGAGCACTTGAAGGTTCTATTTCCTGGGTGTGGTTCGATGACAGATTTAAGTCATGTTCATCATGGTGACAGGGAGCGGCTATTGCCTCTGTCTCGAATCCGTCGAAGATCAAGTCTCCGTGGATGTCCGCGACATAGTTCAAGCTTCCAAATCTAACCTGATGGCCAGGGGGTAGCTATCCATAAGCTCTAGATGGCCAAGCGAGATGGCCCGCAATACGAAGCCGCCGAACACCAAGATCTGTCCAGGGAGGAAGGTTTCTCCCTGGACAATGTTGTTGTGGATGATTGACGGGGCATCGAACCTCTTGACGACGACACGGCGGAGCTCTCAATGAAAGCACCAATGTCGGTGTCAAAACCGGCAGATCTTTGGTAGGGGTCCCGAACTGTGCGTCTGAGGTTGATGGTAACAGGAGACAAGGAACACAATGTTTACCCAAGTTCAGGCCCTCTCGATGGAGGTAAAACCCTACATCCTTCTAGATTAATATTGATGAGTATGGGGGTTACAAGAGTTGATCTACCACGAGATCGTAAGGGCTAAAACCCTAGAAGTCTAGCCTATCTGATTATGATCATCCCTATGAAATAAACCCTCTGGTTTATATAGACACAAGAAGGGACTAGGGTTGTACAAAGTTGGTTTCATAGAGAGGAAATAGTACATCCGGCCGCCTAGCTGGGCATCCACGCAAAGGATAGTCCTATCCGTACACGGGAGAAAGTCTTCTATCTTGTATCTTCATGGCCCAATAGTCCGGCCCATTTCCAATAGGCTGGACATCCAAGAACCTCTTAGTCCAGGACTCCCTCAACGGCTACGGTGAGCAGCGGCGACGGGTGCAGTCGGGTGAGTTGCGATGAGAGAGCACGGGAGGGGGAGAGCTCGAGGGAGAGTGAGAGAGGGAGCCAGGGTGTCGTGGCGATGCCAGAGGCGTCCAGGCCGTCAAGGAGGAGGGAGAGAAGGGTGGAGGTGGTGTGCCGTGGGCATGCGCCCTCGTGCCTACTAGCAGGAGGTGGAAGACGGTGCGGTGGCTGGTGGGCTGGGCAGACACGAGTTGGGCCAGGTGGGCTGTATGGGTATGCTCCAGGTAAGTTCTCTTTCTTTGTTTTCTATTCTTTTCCTATTTTGCAAATTTGTTTCAATTTGGTTTTCAAACCAAATCACTTTAAAACACTCTGGAAAAAGTTATGGGCACTAAATGAATCATTCCAGAGGCCCTCAACTAATTCCAAAAATGTTGGAGCATTTAAAAATATAGTATTTAAATGCGCCAATTCGAATACAATATGAGTTAATTCAAAAATCCAGAATGGCCTAGAAATATGTGCATTATTTTTGGCAGAGGTTTTCACCTTTATCAAAAATCATGAACTTTTCTAAAGGGTATTTTGGGTTCACTGAAAAGATTTAAACTTGAACCTAATTGAAATTATTATCTGCTAGGGTTTGAACATCCCCAATTCAAATTCATTTGAATTTAAACATGATGACATGATGATCATGCAATGACAAACAAACGCTAATCTAGAGTTGTGACATTTGCCAAACTCATTTCGATGGATACTATGTGTTTCTGGCAAGTTTTCTATTAATTCAATTTATGTGGACTTGATTAATACAAGATTCATACTCCAGGCACTTCATATCTAGAAAATCAAATTTTTGCTAAAGGTTAATATTTTTATGTGCTTTCTGTAAGGGTGTGATCCTGGCCAAGGACAATTTGGCAAAACATAGGTAAGAAGATACTATACTTTGTTATTTATGTGACCACAAGTTAATGATTCGGTACTTATTTCTTCGAATGCACACTTGACAAGCTTATGTGACGAGTGGTACATGTATCGTTTAATGTACCTCCGATCCATCTACTAGCATATCAATTTTTTTGGTAACTGATTAGGCGGAGTGGTGCTTAATATGGCGGCGCAAATCCATGTGGGAGTGTGTGTATTACTTTAGGGTAGTTGAATCTATAGGAACGACTATGTGTTTAACAGAACAAAGATTAAAAAAATTGCAAGTCATCTACAGAGTCTAGTTGGATCCATACGTGGTCATTACTACACCATGTGGAAGCGAAGGGGCTTATGGTGTTTGGGTGCAGCCGATGCGAGACGGTAGCATGGGCTACATATAACCTGTTTGGACGATGGTTCAATAATAGATATGTTTGTAGGCATGTTGTCCTATTTTGACGGTTATGGCATTTTGTCTTGTATTAATTACTTTCACTTTTCCAGATTCGTACTTCGCACTTGCATACTTGGTTCACTTTAATAAATGGCTGCATGCATCATGCATCATGTGATGCAAAGGCCGGTGGTACTCCTCTTTACAAAAAAAACAAGCACATAATGATTTCTAGGTAAGCAAATTTCCTTTTTGATTTTGACTAAGCTTGATAATTTGTGAAATTCATTTGTCATGAAGGATTGGTATTTACGGGATGAGGATTACACATAAAACTCTTCATGGAGACCCTGATGGGGGCGGCTTGCTTGTGGAGCGTTGGAGGGCTACATCAGCATGGTGAAGGAGATGTGTGCTCGAGTGGTGGTCTTTGTCCTGTAGTGTTCGATGGTGGAGAGAGAGCTGATGCATGGTCCTAGACCCAGACCTGTTGTGTAGCAGCATAAGTGAATATTTTCTATATTTTCTTTAGGGAGTCTTTGAGTTTAGTTTGGGGTGGCGAGGCGGCAGCATTGTTCCTGTGTAGGAATAATGTTCTCCCCGCTCTTGCCATGTTTTGTTGGTGTGGTTATCACCAGCGATGGATGTGTGGAGCCGTGTAACCAACGAGTCTTCCAAGATCCAGTTGATTTAGGTTTCCGGTGGATTGGTCTGGATTCGACTTGCGTTCCTCGTATTTAGAGTTTCTAGATGCATTTTATCGGTGTTTTCTTCTCTCAGGTAGTGATTTTCTTAACAGACTGAGGCCGCTAGCGTCTCCTAGTCTGCATCAATGAAATTCTGGCCGCTACTTCTACAAACTCATGTGTTTTAAAAAGTTTGCTCCATCAAAGCAGAGGCCCAAATGTAGCACTGAGCTATCCTCATGGTTCAGCGTTGGTGGATGCAAGAGGGAGAAGACTTTGGCACCCCCTAAAAATTGAATGTAATTTTATTTTTCTATATGGGTGTGTTTGTAAGGGTTTGTGAAACTTAATATATAGCATTAGCCATCTGTGCAAAATAAATAAATAAAGGGCCAATACTTGTAGGCATCATACCTATAAAATTTCCTTTTAAAACACCATTTTTATTCTAAAAATAGAATGTAAGGATCAAATATAAGAAATATATGTAAGGATCAAACTAGGCATCAGTTCTAGTTGGTGATTTCGTACAATATAGAAAAAAAATCAAGTGCCGCATGAGAATCAAACATAAGTTTTTGTCAACAAATGTAGCGATCATCTTGTGCCCTCTTTGATGCCATCGAGATAATTTAGTGGTCAGATGAAGTTCTAGAGATTACTAGCTTGGCTACTCAACCTCATGGTTAACCTTAGCCCCTACTATATTTTTGGTGTTGTTTCTTATTATTACTGGAAGTTAAACAGATGAATATGTGCAAAACTGTAGGAGCATATGGCAAGTGCAATAAATGCTCAAGCACGCCACATCATTTGTAATATTTCATATAATCACCCTATATGTTCCATTTTCAGTGTTGGTTCATTATAACATGAATTGTCAACTGATTAGTGTATCCCTCAATAGGGATGACAAGAAGTGGTGAATACTGCAAAACAAACTGAGATGCCTCGGTTCCCATTTAAAAACTGAGAACCATATCTATAGTTTCAAACAATTCGTATTTTCTTTTCATCGACCCCTAAATAATAATGGAGGATCTGGCCGAGTAAAGTTAGAGGAGTAAGAGAATAATTGGTTTGCTACCAAAAATTAGCATGACAATGTTTGGCATTGTGCTAAATATTGGCTACTACTTGGTTGGTCACGAGTTGTATTAGCTATATCACATAAAGTTGCCAAAAATTGGCAAGTCTTGGTATTGCCAATATTTGGCAAACCAAATATTGGCAACAAACAAATTATAGCCTAAATTTTTACTCTGTAGGTGGCCACACCTAGCCGACCCCTTGAACTTAGTGGAGTAATTTCTTTTTATAGGTTTTGTGTCCTAGCCGCATGAACTTCAAACACTTCATAATATATATCATAAAAACATTGAAATTAAGAACACTCATAATATTACCGATGAAAACATACGTAGCATATAATTTCATGATCGCAATTTTCAAATTAAAACATGCATTCATCCAAAATGCACCACTTCAAACACAAACTTTGTTTCAAAATGACCACAACATGACATGTGTATGTTGTGTATTGAGCCAACCAATAGTATGCACGAACTCAAACAAAGTCATTGCCGAAGAAATTGATTACTTCCCCATAGATATTTCATCACTACTAAGGAAAACCTTACACACAGCATCTTAGTAGTAGCACTGGACAAAATAGATCGCTACTGCTACTTAGTACTAGCATTTTTAAATAAATCACGCTACTGCTACTACTTTAGCAGTAGCGCGTTCCGTGAAAACCGCGCTGCTGCTATATTTTTTCTGGGCGCAGATGGCTAGCCCCACTTAGCAGTAGCGCGTACCACTGACCAGCGCTATTGCTACGGCCCGTAGTAGTAGCGAGTTTCTCTGAAACGCGCTACTACTTACTTACCTTATCCTGGAGCGGTTCACCCTGGACAGTCACTCCCTCACTCGCTCTCGCCCGCGCCGAACCCGTACGTGGTTCGCCGCCGCCACCACCGTGCTGCTCCTCGCCGAGGTACTCCCTCCTCCCTCCCCCCCCTCCTCCTCCGGCCGCCCTCCTCCCACCGCCCCTCTCCCTCCTCCTCCGGCCGCCCCTCCCTCCTCCTCCTCCGGCCACCCCCTGCCCCTCCACCCCCGCCCCCTCCCTCCTCCTCCTCCGGCCGCCCCCTCCCCCTCCGCCCCTCCCTCCTCCGATCCCACTGGCCTCCTCCCCCTCCTCCTCTATCCTCCTCCTCCCTTCCCCTCCTCCCTACTTTGTATAATGTGGTTTTTACTATTTTTAGTAAGTGTTTAAAATAATTAGTTAGTAAATTAATAAACTAGTTGAACTAGTTTAGTTTTAATAAGAACTAGTTAAATTAATAGAACTAATGTATTTTTAGTAAGAAAATTAATATAACTAGTTGAACTAGTTTATTTCCATTTATAGTAAGTTTATATTTAGTAAGAACTATTTGAATTAATAGAACTAGTTGAACATGTCACATTTGTTGTTATTTTTCCTGTTTAAGCAATTATTCCCGCATCGATGTCGTTCGCTAGGGTTTTATTTATAGGGTTTTTGTTTTTGCAGAAATCAAGGAGCTCCTTCATCATCCCCGCCGTCGTCCCCGTCACCGACCCCCTCCGACCTCGAGGTGAGACTAGCCAAATCTCCATGTCAATATGAGTCCTATAAGATATGATGTAGATACAAACATGTATATCTTGTGTTGCTCAAATAGGATATGTGGTTGCCCAAGTGGCCGATCATGTTCATGTTACTCCGAGTGGCCTATGTTTTGCTGGAGTGTTGATTAATTTCTGTTCCGACAAATTTCATGCGCTCGATATGTCCTGTTTTAGCAAAGGTCATGCCGGAATTTTCTGTGAATTTTGGCTTGACTTGTGCTAGAATATGTAGGAAATATCGAGTGGCCTGGATTTTCTAGAAAGATAATTAAATGATATTTCGGATTGACTTGAAGTCTGTCAAGGACGAAGAATCCCGACTGTTGTCATGGGGTGTAATGTTGTACTCGTCTAGTACATATATTTAATTTTACAAGTTCAATATTTGAATTATGAACATAGGAAATGTCGTACTCGGACGAAGAAAGTCTCCCGGGGGAATGCGACTGGTGCCACGACGACCGGGGTTTCTACGACAGTCCTCACCTTTACGAAGGTCGGCGCTTCAGCATTAAGCTCGAGGAGGCCTTCGATTGTGATATGTAAGCTACTACGCAAAGTGTTTTTTTGTAATTAAGCTCGACTTCTACTACTTCAACATGTAATTTTCGTCTTTTACAATTCGACTAGCTTATCCCATGCCATGCAAGACGCTATGTCTTGGAGAGGATGGGTTTTGAAGATCATGAGAGGAATGAAACAAAGAAAATTAACCTAAGGACCCATCACGGTATGGATTTTGAGGTAAATCTATACAATTCTGAGAGTGTATCCCATTTTGGTTGCTCGGGTTGGGAAGCACTTTGCAAGATGTATGATTTTCAAGAGGGTATGTTTGTCACCATGGATCTTGGTGATCCTCATGTCGACTAAGACAATTTGGACATTTCGGTCCTTGTTGATACGCTTCCAATTCTACCGCTATGTGAGTTTCTCAAACATAGTTTTTAACTAATTTATATTGTTAATTTCAAAATAGTTGATAGCTTATTTCCATTGAGGGCTTATTTTCATTGTTCAAACAATGTGCGGAACATGGTAGACAGAACCTACTACACCGATGGCTCTGAGTTAACTTATCAGGAGAAAAATCATCTGGTCGCATTTTGTACTGATCTTGACAATTACAATATCTATAATAAAACTCCGCCACATTGTGGTCAATACGTGCCACTAGTGCACGTGTCGAACTATGGTAACATCCATGGAGATGCCATGGTAAGATTTTTTACTATTACGACATCCGTGCATCTTTTGCATAAATTCTTTTAAAACTTAACTACATTTCTAACTATGAAGTTATTACTATGTTTTTCAACAGAAAATCCCAGATGATTGTGTGCCTCATCTAATGTATCAAAAAGGCTGCCTTAATGTTTTGAACATACAGCCAGGTCGTCCTATGAATCTCACCTGTCCATATCGGATGTCTAAACGAGGTGGAGACATGAAAATCACATAATGGAAAAAAATGTATGGACAATCGTAAGGAGGTACTTGGAAGCAACATTGTGCGAAAGACAAGAATTGGAGACAGGATAATCTCCATTCTACATAATGGAGAGTCAGGCGGTATCTTGTTTTATGCTATTTTACCTAAGAGAATATAGTAGGTCCTAAGAGAATGTAGTAGGTCATATGAGGTACAATATTTATTATGTGGTACAATGTGTTAGAGTTGATGATGAGGAGTAGTTGTGATTATGACTAGTGACCAACTTGCTATGTGATGTCTCATTGATTAAAAAGATGATCACGAGGAGGTGTTATATGACAATGATGTATTATGATGATAAGTTGTTAATGATATGATGATGATGATGATGATGACGATGATATTTATTATATCATTGGGTGAAAGAACCGCGGATTAGTTTCAAGTGGATGTCCATCCACTTGAAACTAGTCCACGGTTCTTTCACCTAGTGATGTAATAACTTAATATGATGTAAAAACAATCTCTAAATTGTTGCTGTATGAAATCTTGTATAAAGGTGTATAAATAAAACATGAAATAAAAAACGAAATAATAGTAGTAGCGCGTGCTGGGAGAAGCGCTACTAGTAATTACCAGTAGTGCTGTTTGGAGAAAACGCTACTACTAAGTCGATATAGCAGTAGTGTGGGTTAACCCATGCTACTGCTAACCTTTAGCTGTAGCACCGTACGAGTAGCGCTCCAGCCCGCGCCACTGATAGGCCTAAAACTAGCGCTGCTGCTAGGCTTTTCCCTAGTAGTGCATTGAGACCGTACTAAACATTTTTGTCACTGGTGTTTAGAATAACTCTTCACAATCTCACTGCCCTTAGCCTCTGTTTGGCTCGCTCTCCATGATCTTGGGTACCTGCAAGGATGAAGAATGCAGAGGAGACAAGAGACATCTACGAAAAAAATTCACACATATGGGACGTTAATTCAAAGCCCTTCCATTGAACCCCACAACAAATACATAGGGTTGCAAGGCCCTTGTCTCAACCCATACCTTACCAAACTACACATATATGTCTTACAGTGGATGCCGTGGGTGATACACGATTACCAGTATGATCTTGTGGAAGAAGAACTATGGTGGTGATGGAGATGGGAAATGGTGGTGGCTAGGGTTGATGGAGATGGACGGGGATGACTCTATAATGGTTCTTCTTGCGGATGTTCTGTTGACATTTCAGCCTCGAAACCTTTATAGAAGTTGTTTAGGTGAACAAGGAGCCTCGTTTCCACGCCATACGGCTCCCCATGCGAGGGGTCGCGGTCGCATGAAACATTCTCTTTTCCACTATTTCTTCTAGTGCATCTCCTCCTATTTTCTTCTACCTCCCCTTTACTCCTTTCCATGTTCTCACTTGACTTCGTCCATATTTAGCCCATTTCCTATAGAAACAAAATAAAGAGAGGACTTTTGGAATCTTATGCATTCATTAGTCATTTGTGGCAATATCAAAGAAAATATCTTGATTTAAACAAAGGGTAGACGAGTGTAAAAATAACACTCATCAACTCCCCCAAGGTTAAACTTGATCATCCTCGAGCAACATAGAGAGAAATCGGGATCACGAGGAACTCAATTGTTTAAAGCATAATAACGAGAAGGTTTTGGTACACTTACGATTGGTACACCTAGATATCCCTCCATTTCTGTGATAGCCTGGCTTATTAGGGATGATAGGCTACTCATATCAATAAGGAATTCCTTCTTTTCCGGGAGCCCATTTGGACAGAACTCCGAAGTTAAGCGTGCTCAGCTTGGAGTAGTGTCAGGATGGGTGACCGACCGAGAAGTTGCTCCCGGGTGCGCACGAGTGAGGATAAAGTGCGCAGAAAAGACTAGTATTGATCTGTGCGGCCAGTCTAGATCCCGCCAAGAGTAACGACCACCGGCGGGTGTGTCCGGGGCGTTACAAGTTGGTATCAGAGCCGACCACGCGGTTACACGGATGGTTGCGGACAGGTGCGTGGTCATGTTGTTCATGACGTTTGTGACCCGTCGTGGCACCCGACATGGCACATGAACCGGACTGGAAGCACAGACGTTTGTGCCAAGAGGGAACGTTCCTGTGGCCCGACGAGGACGTCAGTTCCTCTGAGTGGGGGTGTATATGATAGCCTGGCTTATTAGGGATGATAGACTACTCATATCAATAAGGAATTCCTTCTTTTCTGGGAGCCCATTCGGACAGAACTCCGAAGTTAAGCGTGCTCAACTTGGAGTAGTGTCAGGATGGGTGACCGACCGGGAAGTTGCTCCCGGGTGCGCACGAGTGAGGACAAAGTGCACAGAAAAGACTAGTATTGATCTGTGGGGCCAATCTAGATCCCGCCAAGAGTAACGACCACCGGCGGGTGTGTCCGGGGCGTTACAATTTCTTGACAAGAAAACTTAGCTTAGTTGTAGCGGTGATATGTTTATTTTGCAAGTGTTAGTGAATAAAGATAACCAACTCAGAGTTTTTGATCTACTAGATAAATCAACTTTGAAATGCTCAATTCTATTTCCTCTAGTTAAAACTTACTTGCCTAAAATGCATGGACGCATTTTTATTTGATTGATCCAAACATGATTTAGGGAGTGAAAGGTATGTAATGATAAGCATGATACTTGAGTGTTCATAAACACAACCATGATTGTCTCATGCACCCTCAAGGCTCTTAACCCTTTATTTCAATCATTGTTTGATGAAACTTTTATTGTCACGTCAAGGGATTATGCGAAATAAGTTATTATGCATAGAGTTTCAATGTCACTTAATTTTGGAAACTGTGGATATTGATACATGTCTCTTTCAAGCTCTTGTGATCAGTTCCCGGTATTTACCTCATACACACACATTCAAGAGAAACGTAAATAATTTTATATTATAGTGTTTCCAACCACGTACGGTGACGAACTCATAGCCAAAATCTGAGCCAAAACTCTGGTGGATCATTCATTGGCCAGTGGAGTTCTCAGCATAACATCAAGAAAGGTGACGAATACACAGTTACACACATACACGTGCATATAGCTGCGGGGCTATGGCACGAAGGAGATGCTGAAGCACCATGTAAGAGATACAACACATATTTTTGGCATAATCTTGTTCACCCTTCAACTAAGTTCCTCTAGACAATTTAATCCATAAGTACTATCAAGTCTATTAAAATTAAATATGGGGTTGAGCATTTCTAACATCATCTTCTCTACATTTTTTCTCAACTCCCAACTCTATGAAGACTTTCTCTTGTGCATGGTTATTCTAGTTATGATCAATTTATTTTAACGACAGTCTAACGGCAAGTCTCGGTTATCTAGACTAAATAGAATAAAGGCTACAAAATTATTTCAGCTACTAGAACAAGACCTTTGTTTTAATTATCAAGACTTACTCCCTCTTGTACGCATCACACATACTACTACTACATCTACTCTAAGTATTTCAAGTGCAAAAGACGGGAGTCATTGGACATACCTCACGATCATGAATTTACACACTTCACTTTATGCTTGCATTCCTTGTTGTATGGCATAGATCAACTCATTTGTAATATAAACAAGAATGCAAATGAACTCCAAGAAGAAAAGAAAAGAACAAAGCAAAGAATATTCCATTTTTAGTTTGTTGGGTTTTTGAAAACTAACTTGCAAACAAAAAATCACAAGGACAAAAATAAAAACATGAGCAAATAAAAAGCAAAGTGTTGGAACAAACAAACACGGGTGTTTTGAAGCTCAATGATCTGAAGTACAACCTCATTACAATTTATTCAAATAATACTGCCACATCTTGATGTACACATGGTTCTGACCTCCCCAAAGCTTATGGTTTTGCAAGCCCAAACCAGCAAGAGATCATTGTGACGGTTGGTTAGGAGCTCATCCTTGCCTCCAGTTGGAGAAGCCAGTGTTCATTTTGATGGACGTTCCTCGAAGGGACTCAGTGAGGTTGTTCATGTCATTGATAGAGCCCTAGAGACTATAAAGGCCCATGTAGGTGGTGTAGGCTTCTTGTTGTGGCTGCTCTTGGGGCTCCTCCTCCTCTTCATTGATGTCGAGCTCTTTTTCATCTACTTGTTTAGGTTTTGCGCCTTCTTGGTCAAAAGCTGCATCTCCTTCCCGTGGCACATAATGCAATTGTCCATTTTCTATGGAGAAATTGTTAGGCATAGGAGTAGCAACAAGTACTCAACTCCAGGAATTTTTAATGTGAATACGACCAGGGTTAACTACTGCCATTACGATGCTAGTAAGAACAGAAATATTAACAAGGTTGTTACCGACAATGGGGCGAAGATGATTGTAGTTGAGTCCAAGGGAGTTTGCCAACATGGTGATCACTCCTTCACACAGGATATCCCCTTGTGCATGATTTGCGTGATGCGTGTGGTGTAGTAAAATAATGGACCCTAAGTTGGGCGAATAACTGACGTCAAGGTAAGATGCTTTCCCAAGAATTAGCATATTCTCATCATTCACCTTAGAAACTTCTCCTCGTGCTTGCAATGAGTTAGTTATAACATAGTTGGAATTATGTATAACAGGATATTTAATGCAACTGACCCTTTGCTTAGAGCTATGTTGACTCATTTAATAGAAGGATTGCCTAGGGTGCAAATTAGTGAATTCATAAACATAGCGGATGTCATCATGGTTGTTGGGGAAGCCAAAGTGAGCACACCACTCATTAAGAGTAATGTTGAAGTCTTGGTCCAAGAGATGGAAGGTTATCCACTCTTCCTCATATGCATTTGGCCTAAGCCTAACATTATATTGTGCAAGAGAGTACTAAGAAACTCAAGCGTCATGTGTTCATATGTCTAACATCCCTGATAAACAAAATGATGCAACCCAACATTATCACAAAGCAAATTGAAATCATCAGTAATACCTAACTTGGCGAGTGTGGATGCGCAAGCCCATTTGTTGGTCTTGATCTTCCTTGCATGAAGCTTCTGGTATTTCTTCCTTTCCTCATAATAGGTGAAGACGATCCCTGCGTGAAAACTTTTTGTTGTTGTGCGGCGTTCGTGGATGAACTCGATGCATCACCACGAATGCAAGTGGACCTCCTCGTGAACATCTAAAAAATAATATTGCAGTCCAATAAAATGAAAAGATAATGATCCTACGATAGTCACAACGTCATATGCTAAAAATATCAACGAATCCAAGACAAATTCAAAGGATAGACCAAAAATATTCATACCCTAGAAATGGCAATGCTAGTTAGCATTTCTTGCTCTGCAAGGAATGTTACCTTGTGCTCAAAAATCCGACCGTTGGAAACCTATTGTTCGATTATTGGCTGATCCGCGTGTCCAATTTGGTCTTTTCCCATCAGGGAAGGTGATACATCTAAAACATGTATATAGTTTTCTATTGTTCCATGCTATTATAGTATCAATCTTGGATGTTTTATATGCAATTATGTGTCATTATATATCATTTTTTGGGACTAACCTTTTAGCTTAGTGCCAAGTGCCAGTTGCTATTTTTTTTACTATTTTTGGTTTTCCAGGAAATCAGTACCAAACAAAGTCCAAATGCCATGAAACTTTTTGATGATTTTTTTGGATATAAGAGACCCTAAAAGCTTTGGGTGGAAGTGATAACCCACAAGTATAGGGGATCAATTGTAGCCTCTTTCGATAAGTAAGAGTGTTGAACCCAACGAGGAGCTAAAGGTAGAACAAATATTCCCTCAAGTTTTATCGACCACCGATACAACTCTACGCACACTTGACATTCTCTTTACCTAGAACAAGTATAAAACTAGAGGTACTTTGTAGGTGTAACGGGATAGGTTTGGAAGAATATAAAGATCACGTAAATAAAAACTAGGGGCTGTTTTTGGTAAAGAAGCAATGAAGTTAGTATAGCGAGTGTGGAAAAGTGGTGGTAGGAGTTGCGAAATTGTCCCTAAGCAATTGACTATGTTACTAGACCTATAGCAAGTTCTATGTGGGAGAGGCCACTTCTAACATGTCATCCCTGACTTGGAATTCTATGCACTTATGATTGGAACTATTAGCAAGCATCCACAACTACTAACGTTCAATAAGGTAAAACCCAACCATAGCATTAAGATATATTGGTCCCTCTTCAATCCCGCATGCATCAATTTCTATGATAGGTTGAAGCTTCTGTCACTCTTGCCCTCCAATACATAGTCTTATCGACATACAACTAACCCTATGGTGTGATCCACGCGCACGCTCAGATGATGGGCACCAAAGGACAACAACATAACCACAAGCAAATTAAACCAATCATAGCAATTCACCAATTACCGATAGGACAACGAAAATCTACTCAGACATCATAGGATGGCGACACATCATTGGATAATAATATGAAGCATAAAGCACCATGTTCAAGTAGATGGTACATCGGGTTGCGGGAGAGTGGACCGCTGTAGATAGATGGGGGAAGGTGATGAAGACGTTGGTGAAGATGACGGACGTGTTGGTGTAGATCGCCGTCACACGATGAAGGCCCCGACGGCGTTCTGGCGCCACAGGGAGAGAGTGGGAGAGGGCCCCTCCTCCTTCTTCTTCTTCTTCCTTGAACTTCTCCCTAGATGGGAGAAGGGTTTCCCCTCTGGTCCATGGCCTCCATCAGGGCGGAGGGGTGAGAGCCCCTCCGAGATTGGATCTGTCTCTCTGTATCTCTCTGTTTCTGCGTTCCAAATTCTGGCCATTCACCGTTTCTTATATTTCCGGAGATCCATAACTTTGATTGGGCTGACATTTTAACACGATTTGATCCGGATATTGGCTTTCTTGCGGAAAAAGAAGGGCACAAACCGCCTTACGGGGTGGCCACGAGGGTCATGGGCGCGCCCACCCCCCTAGTTCGCGCCCCCTGCATTGTGGCCCCCTCGGGTATCGTCTCGCGTTGATTCTTCTTCCCAAAAATCACATATATTCCAAAAAAATCTCCGTAAGTTTTTATCCCGTTTAGACTCCATTTGATATGTATTTTCCATGAAACAAAAAACATGCAACAAACAGGAACTAGCACTGGGCACTGGATCAATATGTTAGTCCCAAAAATAGTATAGAAAGTTGCCAAAAGTATATGAAATTTGTATAATATTGGCATGGAACAATCAAAAATTATAGATACGACGGAGACGTATCAGCATCCCCAAGCTTAATTCCTGCTTGTCCTCGAGTAGGTAAATGATAAAAGATAATTTTTGATGTGGAATACTAACTATCATAATCTTGATCATGTAATCTCATCATGGAATTAAGACAATAATACTTCAAGCATACTAACCAAGCAATTATGTCTTCTCAAAATAACATAGATAAAGAAAGCTCATCCCTACAAAATCATATAGTTTGGCCATGCTTCATTTCCGTCACACAAAATGCTCCGATCATGCACAACCCCGATGACAAGACAAGCAATTGTTTCATACTTAGCATTTTCAAACTTTTTCAACTTTCATGCAATACATGAGCGCGAGCCATGGACATAGCACTATGGGTGGAATCAAATATGATGATGGAGGTTGTGTGGAGATGCCCATCAATTGATGTCAATGCGAGGAGTAGGGATTGCCATGCAACGGATGCACTAACAGCTATAAGTGTATGAAAGCTCAAACTGGAAACTAAGTGGGTGTGCATCCAACTTGCTTGGTCATGAAGACCTCGGGAAGTTGAGGAAGCCCATCATCGGAATATACAAGCCAAGTTCTATAATGAAAATTCCCACTAGTATATGAATGTGATAATTCAAGAGACTCTCTATATGAAGAACATCGTGCTACTCTGTAGCACAAGTGTGGTAAAAGGATAGTAACATTGCCTCTTCTCTCTTTTTCTCTCAATTTTTTTGTTTTTTTGGTGGGATTCTTTGGCCTCTTTTTTTGGGATTCTTTGGCCTCTTTTATTTATTTTAAAGGCCGGAGTCTCATCCTGACTTGTGGGGTAATCATAGTCTCCATCATCCTTTCCTCACTGGGGCAATTCTCTAATAATGATGATCATCACACTTTTATTTACTTACAACTCAATATTACAACTCAATGTCTAGAACGAAGTATGACTCTATATGAATGCCTCCGACGGTGTACCGGGATGTGCAATGATCTAGCGTAGCAATGACATCAAAAAATGGACAAGCCATGAAAACATCATGCTAGATATCTTACGATCATGCAAAGCAATATGACAATGAATTCTCAAGTCATGTATATGATGATGATGGAAGTTGCATGGCAATATATCTTGGAATGGCTATTGAAAAGCCATAATAGGTAGGTATGGTGGCTGTTTTGAGGAAGATATAAGGAGGCTTATGTGTGATAGAGCGTATCATATAACGGGGTTTGGATGCACCCGCGAAGTTTGCACCGACTCTCGAGGTGAAAACGGGCAATGCATGGTACCGAAGAGGCTAGCAACGATGGAAGGGTGAGAGTGCGTATAATCCATGGACTCAACATTAGTCATAAAGAACTCACATACTTAATGTAAAAATCTATTAGTCATCAAAACAAAGTACTACACGCATGCTCCCAGGGGGCTAGATTGGTAGGAAAAGACCATCGCTCATCCCCGACTGCCACTCATAAGGAAGACAATCAATAAATATACCTCATGCTCCAACTTCGTTACACAACGGTTCACCATACGTGCATGCTACAGGAATCACAAACTTCAACACAAGTATTTATACAATCCACAACTACCCACTAGCATGACTATAATATCACCATCTTTATATCGCAAAACTATTGCAAGGAATCAAACATATCATATTCAGTGATCTACAAGTTTTATGTAGGATTTTATGACTAACCATGTGAATGACTAATTCCTATCATCTCTCTAAATAGATATAAGTGAAGCAAGAGAGTTTAATTCTTTCTACAAAAGATATTCCCATGCTCTAACAAATATAATTGAATCAATAGGGCATTCTATAAATGGCGGTTTTCTATGTGAAGAGAAATAGGCAATCCAAACTTCAAATGATATAAGTGAAGCACATGAAGCATTCTATAAAGCCATACTCAAAAGATATAAGTGAAGTGCAATGAGCATTCTATAAATAATCCAAGGACTATCTCATACCAGCAGGGTGCATCAAATAAAAGTGAAAACTAAATGCAAAAGATGCTCCAAGTTTTGCACATATCGCATGAACAAAACGAATCCGAAAACATACCGATACTTGTTGAAGAAAGATGGGATGCCTTCCGGGGCATCCCCAAGCTTGCATGCCTGCAGGTCGACTCTAGAGGATCCCCGGGTACCGAGCTCGAATCCCCAATAGTGAGCTATTACATCACTCCATCTCCTCACATCGAGACCTCCTCGACCTTCGAACACTTCATCCACACAAAACTCAACAGAAAGCTCGGTAAGATCCATTAGTATCATAAACTCAACAGAAACCAATTCATATTTTGTTTTTGCATTGTACCTGCTACTGTAATATAACTTTTCCATGGCTTAATCCACTGATAGAAATCGATAGTTTCATCAAAACAAGCAAACAATGCATCAAAAAACAGAATCTGTCTTAAACAGGACAGTCTGTAGTAATCTGAACATTCACCATACTTCTGGTACTCCAAAAATTCTGA